>NC_092412.1:256933696-257168696 GCF_040894005.1 Engystomops pustulosus | reverse complement strand
TATAGTAGTTATATTCTTTTACATAGGGGGCAGTATTATAGTAGTTATATTCCTGTACATAGGAGGCAGTATTATAGTAGTTATATTCTTGTACATAGGGGGAAGTATTATAGTAGTTATATTCTTGTACATAGGGGGCAGTATTATAGTAGTTATATTCCTGTACATAGGGAGCAGTATTATAGTAGTTATATTCCTGTACATAGGGGGCAGTATTATAGTAGTTATAGTCTTGTACATAGGGGGCGGTATTATAGTAGTTATATTCCTGTACATAGGGGGCAGTATTATAGTAGTTATATTCCTGTACATAGGGGGCAGGATTATAGTAGTTATATTCTTGTACATAGGGAGTATTATAGTAGTTATATTCCTGTACATAGGGGGCAGTATTATAGTAGTTATATTCCTGTACATAGGGGGCAGTGTTATAGTAGTTATATTCTTGTACATAGGGAGCAGTATTATAGTAGTTATATTCTTGTACATAGAGGGCAGTATTATAGTAGTTATATTCTTGTACATAGAGGGCAGTATTATAGTAGTTATATTCTTGTACATAGGGGGCAGTATTATAGTAGTTATATCCCTGTACATAGGGGGCAGTATTATAGTAGTTATATTCCTGTACATAGGGGGCAGTATTATAGTAGTTATATTCCTGTACATAGGGGGCAGTATTATAGTAGTTATATTCTTGTACATAGGGAGCAGTATTATAGTAGTTATATTCTTGTACATAGGGGGCAGTATTATAGTAGTTATATTCTAGTACATAGGGGGCTGTATTATAGTAGTTATATTCTTGTACATAGGTGGCAGTATTATAGTAGTTATATTCCTGTACATAGGAGGCAGTATTATAGTAGTTATATTCTTGTACATAGGGGGCAGTATTATAGTAGTTATATTCATGTACATAGGGGACAGTATTATAGTAGTTATATTCCTGTACATAGGGGGAAGTATTATAGTAGTTATATTCCTGTACATAGGGGGAAGTATTATAGTAGTTATATTCTTGTACATAGGGGGCAGTATTATAGTAGTTATATTCCTGTACATAGGGGGCAGTATTATAGTAGTTATATTCCTGTACATAGGGGGCAGTATTATAGTAGTTATATTCTTGTACATAGGGGGCAGTAGTATAGTAGTTATATTCCTGTACATAGGGGCAGTATTATAGTAGTTATATTCCTGTACATAGGGGCAGTATTATAGTAGTTATATTCTTTTACATAGGGGGCAGTATTATAGTAGTTATATTCCTGTACATAGGAGGCAGTATTATAGTAGTTATATTCCTGTACATAGAGGGCAGTATTATAGTAGTTATATTCCTGTACATAGAGGGCAGTATTATAGTAGTTATATTCTTGTACATAGGGGGAAGTATTATAGTAGTTATATTCTTGTACATAGGGGGCAGTATTATAGTAGTTATATTCCTGTACATAGGGAGCAGTATTATAGTAGTTATATTCCTGTACATAGGGGGCAGTATTATAGTAGTTATAGTCTTGTACATAGGGGGCGGTATTATAGTAGTTATATTCCTGTACATAGGGGGCAGTATTATAGTAGTTATATTCCTGTACATAGGGGGCAGGATTATAGTAGTTATATTCTTGTACATAGGGAGTATTATACTAGTTATATTCCTGTACATAGGGGGCAGTATTATAGTAGTTATATTCCTGTACATAGGGGGCAGTGTTATAGTAGTTATATTCTTGTACATAGAGGGCAGTATTATAGTAGTTATATTCTTGTACATAGAGGGCAGTATTATAGTAGTTATATTCTTGTACATCGGGAGCAGTATTATAGTAGTTATATTCTTGTACATAGAGGGCAGTATTATAGTAGTTATATTATTGTACATAGAGGGCAGTATTATAGTAGTTATATTCTTGTACATAGGGGGCAGTATTATAGTAGTTATATCCCTGTACATAGGGGGCAGTATTATAGTAGTTATATTCCTGTACATAGGGGGCAGTATTATAGTAGTTATATTCCTGTACATAGGGGGCAGTATTATAGTAGTTATATTCTTGTACATAGGGAGCAGTATTATAGTAGTTATATTCTTGTACATAGGGGGCAGTATTATAGTAGTTATATTCTTGTACATAGGGGGCTGTATTATAGTAGTTATATTCTTGTACATAGGGGGCTGTATTATAGTAGTTATATTCTTGTACATAGGTGGCAGTATTATAGTAGTTATATTCCTGTACATAGGGGGCAGTATTATAGTAGTTATATTCCTGTACATAGGGGGCAGTATTATAGTAGTTATATTCCTGTACATAGGGGGCGGTATTATAGTAGTTATATACTTGTACATAGGGGGCAGTATTATGGTAGTTATATTCCTGTACATAGGGGGCAGTATTATAGTAGTTATATTCTTGTACATAGGAGGCAGTAATATAGTAGTTATATTCCTGTACATAGGGGGCAGTTTTATAGTAGTTATATTCCTGTACATAGGGGGCAGTATTATAGTAGTTATATTCTTGTACATAGGGGGCAGTATTATAGTAGTTATATTCCTGTACATAGGGGGCAGTATTATAGTAGTTATATTCCTGTACATAGGGGGCAGTGTTATAGTAGTTATATTCTTGTACATAGAGGGCAGTATTATAGTAGTTATATTCTTGTACATAGAGGGCAGTATTATAGTAGTTATATTCTTGTACATAGAGGGCAGTATTATAGTAGTTATATTCTTGTACATAGGGAGCAGTATTATAGTAGTTATATTCTTGTACATAGAGGGCAGTATTATAGTAGTTATATTCTTGTACATAGAGGGCAGTATTATAGTAGTTATATTCTTGTACATAGGGGGCAGTATTATAGTAGTTATATCCCTGTACATAGGGGGCAGTATTATAGTAGTTATATTCCTGTACATAGGGGGCAGTATTATAGTAGTTATATTCCTGTACATAGGGGGCAGTATTATAGTAGTTATATTCTTGTACATAGGGAGCAGTATTATAGTAGTTATATTCTTGTACATAGGGGGCAGTATTATAGTAGTTATATTCTTGTACATAGGGGGCTGTATTATAGTAGTTATATTCTTGTACATAGGGGGCTGTATTATAGTAGTTATATTCTTGTACATAGGTGGCAGTATTATAGTAGTTATATTCCTGTACATAGGGGGCAGTATTATAGGAGTTATATTCCTGTACATAGGGGGCAGTATTATAGTAGTTATATTCTTGTACATAGGGGGCAGTATTAGAGCAGTTATATTCCTGTACATAGGGGCAGTATTATAGTAGTTATATTCTTGTACATAGGGGGCAGTATTATAGTAGTTATATTCTTGTACATAGGGGGCAGTATTATAGTAGTTATATTCCTGTACATAGGGGGCAGTATTATAGTAGTTATATTCCTGTACATAGGGGGCGGTATTATAGTAGTTATATACTTGTACATAGGGGGCAGTATTATAGTAGTTATATTCCTGTACATAGGGGGCAGTATTATAGTAGTTATATTCTTGTACATAGGAGGCAGTAATATAGTAGTTATATTCCTGTACATAGGGGGCAGTATTATAGTAGTTATATTCCTGTACATAGGGGGCAGTATTATAGTAGTTATATTCTTGTACATCGGGAGCAGTATTATAGTAGTTATATTCTTGTACATAGAGGGCAGTATTATAGTAGTTATATTATTGTACATAGAGGGCAGTATTATAGTAGTTATATTCTTGTACATAGGGGGCAGTATTATAGTAGTTATATCCCTGTACATAGGGGGCAGTATTATAGTAGTTATATTCCTGTACATAGGGGGCAGTATTATAGTAGTTATATTCCTGTACATAGGGGGCAGTATTATAGTAGTTATATTCTTGTACATAGGGAGCAGTATTATAGTAGTTATATTCTTGTACATAGGGGGCAGTATTATAGTAGTTATATTCTTGTACATAGGGGGCTGTATTATAGTAGTTATATTCTTGTACATAGGGGGCTGTATTATAGTAGTTATATTCTTGTACATAGGTGGCAGTATTATAGTAGTTATATTCCTGTACATAGGGGGCAGTATTATAGTAGTTATATTCCTGTACATAGGGGGCAGTATTATAGTAGTTATATTCCTGTACATAGGGGGCGGTATTATAGTAGTTATATACTTGTACATAGGGGGCAGTATTATGGTAGTTATATTCCTGTACATAGGGGGCAGTATTATAGTAGTTATATTCTTGTACATAGGAGGCAGTAATATAGTAGTTATATTCCTGTACATAGGGGGCAGTTTTATAGTAGTTATATTCCTGTACATAGGGGGCAGTATTATAGTAGTTATATTCTTGTACATAGGGGGCAGTATTATAGTAGTTATATTCCTGTACATAGGGGGCAGTATTATAGTAGTTATATTCCTGTACATAGGGGGCAGTGTTATAGTAGTTATATTCTTGTACATAGAGGGCAGTATTATAGTAGTTATATTCTTGTACATAGAGGGCAGTATTATAGTAGTTATATTCTTGTACATAGAGGGCAGTATTATAGTAGTTATATTCTTGTACATAGGGAGCAGTATTATAGTAGTTATATTCTTGTACATAGAGGGCAGTATTATAGTAGTTATATTCTTGTACATAGAGGGCAGTATTATAGTAGTTATATTCTTGTACATAGGGGGCAGTATTATAGTAGTTATATCCCTGTACATAGGGGGCAGTATTATAGTAGTTATATTCCTGTACATAGGGGGCAGTATTATAGTAGTTATATTCCTGTACATAGGGGGCAGGTTTATAGTAGTTATATTCTTGTACATAGGGAGCAGTATTATAGTAGTTATATTCTTGTACATAGGGAGCAGTATTATAGTAGTTATATTCTTGTACATAGGGGGCAGTATTATAGTAGTTATATTCTTGTACATAGGGGGCTGTATTATAGTAGTTCTATTCTTGTACATAGGGGGCTGTATTATAGTAGTTATATTCTTGTACATAGGTGGCAGTATTATAGTAGTTATATTCCTGTACATAGGGGGCAGTATTATAGGAGTTATATTCCTGTACATAGGGGGCAGTATTATAGTAGTTATATTCTTGTACATAGGGGGCAGTATTAGAGCAGTTATATTCCTGTACATAGGGGCAGTATTATAGTAGTTATATTCTTGTACATAGGGGGCAGTATTATAGTAGTTATATTCTTGTACATAGGGGGCAGTATTATAGTAGTTATATTCCTGTACATAGGGGGCAGTATTATAGTAGTTATATTCCTGTACATAGGGGGCAGTATTATAGTAGTTATATTCCTGTACATAGGGGGCAGTATTATAGTAGTTATATTCTTGTACATAGGGAGCAGTATTATAGTAGTTATATTCTTGTACATAGGGGGCAGTATTTTAGTAGTTATATTCTTGTACATAGGGGGCTGTATTATAGTAGTTATATTCTTGTACATAGGGGGCTGTATTATAGTAGTTATATTCTTGTACATAGGTGGCAGTATTATAGTAGTTATATTCCTGTACATAGGGGGCAGTATTATAGGAGTTATATTCCTGTACATAGGGGGCAGTATTATAGTAGTTATATTCTTGTACATAGGGGGCAGTATTAGAGCAGTTATATTCCTGTACATAGGGGCAGTATTATAGTAGTTATATTCTTGTACATAGGGGGCAGTATTATAGTAGTTATATTCTTGTACATAGGGGGCAGTATTATAGTAGTTATATTCCTGTACATAGGGGGCAGTATTATAGTAGTTATATTCCTGTACATAGGGGGCGGTATTATAGTAGTTATATACTTGTACATAGGGGGCAGTATTATAGTAGTTATATTCCTGTACATAGGGGGCAGTATTATAGTAGTTATATTCTTGTACATAGGAGGCAGTAATATAGTAGTTATATTCCTGTACATAGGGGGCAGTATTATAGTAGTTATATTCCTGTACATAGGGGGCAGTATTATAGTAGTTATATTCTTGTACATAGGGGGCAGTATTATAGTAGTTATAGTCTTGTACATAGGGGCAGTATTATAGTAGTTATATTCCTGTACATAGGGGCAGTATTATAGTAGTTATATTCCTGTACATAGGGGCAGTATTATAGTAGTTATATTCCTGTACATAGGGGGCTGTATTATAGTAGTTATATTCTTGTACATAGGGGGCAGTATTATAGTAGTTATATTCTTGTACATAGGGGGCAGTATTATAGTAGTTATATTCTTGTACATAGGGGGCTGTATTATAGTAGTTATATTCTTGTACATAGGGGGCTGTATTATAGTAGTTATATTCTTGTACATAGGTGGCAGTATTATAGTAGTTATATTCCTGTACATAGGGGGCAGTATTATAGTAGTTATATTCCTGTACATAGGGGGCAGTATTATAGTAGTTATATTCCTGTACATAGGGGGCGGTATTATAGTAGTTATATACTTGTACATAGGGGGCAGTATTATGGTAGTTATATTCCTGTACATAGGGGGCAGTATTATAGTAGTTATATTCTTGTACATAGGAGGCAGTAATATAGTAGTTATATTCCTGTACATAGGGGGCAGTTTTATAGTAGTTATATTCCTGTACATAGGGGGCAGTATTATAGTAGTTATATTCTTGTACATAGGGGGCAGTATTATAGTAGTTATATTCCTGTACATAGGGGGCAGTATTATAGTAGTTATATTCCTGTACATAGGGGGCAGTGTTATAGTAGTTATATTCTTGTACATAGAGGGCAGTATTATAGTAGTTATATTCTTGTACATAGAGGGCAGTATTATAGTAGTTATATTCTTGTACATAGAGGGCAGTATTATAGTAGTTATATTCTTGTACATAGGGAGCAGTATTATAGTAGTTATATTCTTGTACATAGAGGGCAGTATTATAGTAGTTATATTCTTGTACATAGAGGGCAGTATTATAGTAGTTATATTCTTGTACATAGGGGGCAGTGTTATAGTAGTTATATCCCTGTACATAGGGGGCAGTATTATAGTAGTTATATTCCTGTACATAGGGGGCAGTATTATAGTAGTTATATTCCTGTACATAGGGGGCAGTATTATAGTAGTTATATTCTTGTACATAGGGAGCAGTATTATAGTAGTTATATTCTTGTACATAGGGGGCAGTATTATAGTAGTTATATTCTTGTACATAGGGGGCTGTATTATAGTAGTTATATTCTTGTACATAGGGGGCTGTATTATAGTAGTTATATTCTTGTACATAGGTGGCAGTATTATAGTAGTTATATTCCTGTACATAGGGGGCAGTATTATAGGAGTTATATTCCTGTACATAGGGGGCAGTATTATAGTAGTTATATTCTTGTACATAGGGGGCAGTATTAGAGCAGTTATATTCCTGTACATAGGGGCAGTATTATAGTAGTTATATTCTTGTACATAGGGGGCAGTATTATAGTAGTTATATTCTTGTACATAGGGGGCAGTATTATAGTAGTTATATTCCTGTACATAGGGGGCAGTATTATAGTAGTTATATTCCTGTACATAGGGGGCGGTATTATAGTAGTTATATACTTGTACATAGGGGGCAGTATTATAGTAGTTATATTCCTGTACATAGGGGGCAGTATTATAGTAGTTATATTCTTGTACATAGGAGGCAGTAATATAGTAGTTATATTCCTGTACATAGGGGGCAGTATTATAGTAGTTATATTCCTGTACATAGGGGGCAGTATTATAGTAGTTATATTCCTGTACATAGGGGGCAGTATTATAGTAGTTATATTCTTGTACATAGGGGATAGTATTATAGTAGTTATATTCCTGTACATAGGGGGCAGTATTATAGTAGTTATATTCTTGTACATAGGGGGCAGTATTATAGTAGTTATATTCCTGTACATAGGGGGCAGTATTATAGTAGTTATATTCTTGTACATAGGGGGCAGTATTATAGTAGTTATAGTCTTGTACATAGGAGCAGTATTATAGTAGTTATATTCTTGTACATAGGGGGCAGTATTATAGTAGTTATATTCCTGTACATAGGGGGCAGTATTATAGTAGTTATATTCTTGTACATAGGGGGCAGTATTATAGTAGTTATATTCTTGTACATAGGGGGCAGTATTATAGTAGTTATATTCTTGTACATAGGGGGCAGTATTATAGTAGTTATATTCTTGTACATAGGGGCAGTATTATAGTAGTTATATTCCTGTACATAGGGGGCAGTATTATAGTAGTTATATTCTTGTACATAGGGGGCAGTATTATAGTAGTTATATTCTTGTACATAGGGGACAGTATTATAGTAGTTATATTCCTGTACATAGGGGCAGTATTATAGTAGTTATATTCCTGTACATAGGGGGCTGTATTATAGTAGTTATATTCTTGTACATAGGGGGCAGTATTATAGTAGGTTTAAATATTTTGTGCACAATCTCATTTGTATCTTGAGTATAGAAATTTCTATAATTATTTATTATTGATAAACTTTAATGAAAAAATCTGAAGTGTGGATTTATTTCTTGGTTTGGGAATGAGATTCCAGTACAATATTGTATCACATAGACCTCATCATTACAATGACACTTAGTAGTAATTCCTTGTAATCTGACATAGTGTTTGCTATTAATGTTACTGTCTGCAGTTTTCCTTGGGTTGAGTTCTGTCTTCTCTCCGGTAGCTGCTCACTTATCTCCGGGCTGAGGACCCTGTGACCCGCTCTATGGGGTCACCTCATGGCACCAGTAACCTTCCCTTTTATTATCATTTCAGATCTGATCGGGTTGTACGGTTGAGCAGATAATGTCGGAGATACATCTTAAACTTTCTTCTTGTGGACTTGCCGACCCTGCAGTGATGAGCCCGCGAGTTCCCGCAGTATAACGTATCATTATGAGCCGCCATAGATCACATGTAATTACAGACGCGCAGTTGTGTGGGAGTCGCTGCATCTGACGAACAAACAGCAGACACAGACATAAAGCGACACAACCAACAAGTCAGTTCTCTTATAGAGCCCCCCCACACAATAACTAAGACTATAAAACACACTACAAGACACAGATGCAGCAGAGCTGAGTTTGTCCTCATAGATTCCCTGGAATTAGTTCTTTTAGGATAGATTCATCCTTTCCATAGATTTATATAGTTACATCACTATGTTAGATGACCATATTAGCTCTGCTACATCCTCCAGTTCACCCGCTCATGTCAGCCATTCCCAAGCTTTATGGTCACCTGCTGTAGGGTCAGTGACTTTCCTTGGGGGTCCTGCTGATAGACTTGCATCGTCATGTACAATCCTCACTCCCTGTGATTTCCTCTGGACCGGAGAAGTTTAGATATTTCTGCCATTGGATGAACAGATTTTAAAAACCACATGAATTCTATCCCTATGTCTGTCATATATGAGTCTATGTGCTGCCCCCCGCAGGCTGTGATGGGAGTTACAGCCTGTTACTGCTGTTACAATGTTTCAATAATTTGATAAACCTGGAGAGAGTTGGAGTCAGATGTAACTAGGAGAGAGGCTGAGTGTATACAGTTTATACACATTAAATACACACAATCAGCATATACATTTACACTCACCGGCCACTTTATTAGGTCCACCATGCTAGTAACGGGTTGGACCCCCTTTTGCCTTCAGAACTGCCTCAATTCTTCGTGGCATAGATACAACAAGGTGCTGGAAGCTCCTCAGAGATTTTGCTCCATAGTGACATGATGGCATCACACAGTTGCCGCAGATTTGTCGGCTGCACATCCATGATGCGAATCTCTCGTTCCACCACATCCCAAAGATGCTCTATTGGATTGAGATCTGGTGACTGTGGAGCCATTTGTGTCCAGTGACCTCATTGTCATGTTCAAGAAACCAGTCTGAGATGATTCCAGCTTTATGACATGGCGCATTATCCTGCTGAAAGTAGCCATCAGATGTTACAGGGTACATTGTGCTCATAAAGGGATGGACATGGTCAGCAACAATACTCAGGTAGGCTGTGGCGTTGTACCAAGGGGCCCAAAGACACCATGACACCACCACCACCAGCCTGAGCCGCTGATACAAGGCAGGATGGATCCATGACACCACCACCACCAGCCTGAGCCGCTGATACAAGGCAGGATGGATCCATGACACCACCACCAGCCTGAGCCGCTGATACAAGGCAGGATGGATCCATGACACCACCACCACCAGCCTGAGCCGCTGATACAAGGCAGGATGGATCCATGACACCACCACCACCAGCCTGAGCCGCTGATACAAGGCAGGATGGATCCATGACACCAGCACCACCAGCCTGACCCGCTGATACAAGGCAGGATGGATCCATGACACCAGCACCACCAGCCTGAGCCGCTGATACAAGGCAGGATGGATCCATGACACCACCACCAGCCTGACCCGCTGATACAAGGCAGGATGGATCCATGACACCACCACCACCAGCCTGAGCCGCTGATACAAGGCAGGATGGATCCATGACACCACCACCACCAGCCTGAGCCGCTGATACAAGGCAGGATGGATCCATGACACCACCACCACCAGCCTGAGCCGCTGATACAAGGCAGGATGGATCCATGACACCAGCACCACCAGCCTGACCCGCTGATACAAGGCAGGATGGATCCATGACACCAGCACCACCAGCCTGAGCCGCTGATACAAGGCAGGATGGATCCATGACACCACCACCAGCCTGACCCGCTGATACAAGGCAGGATGGATCCATGACACCACCACCACCAGCCTGAGCCGCTGATACAAGGCAGGATGGATCCATGACACCACCACCACCAGCCTGACCTGCTGATACCAGGCAATATGGATCCATGACACCACCACCACCAGCCTGACCCGCTGATACCAGGCAGGATGGATCCATGACACCACCACCACCAGCCTGAGCCGCTGATACAAGGCAGGATGGATCCATGACACCAGCACCACCAGCCTGAGCCGCTGATACAAGGCAGGATGGATCCATGACACCAGCACCACCAGCCTGAGCCGCTGATACAAGGCAGGATGGATCCATGACACCACCACCACCAGCCTGACCCGCTGATACAAGGCAGGATGGATCCATGACACCACCACCACCAGCCTGAGCCGCTGATACAAGGCAGGATGGATCCATGACACCACCACCACCAGCCTGACCTGCTGATACCAGGCAGGATGGATCCATGACACCACCACCACCAGCCTGACCCGCTGATACCAGGCAGGATGGATCCATGACACCACCACCACCAGCCTGAGCCGCTGATACAAGGCAGGATGGATCCATGACACCACCACCACCAGCCTGACCCGCTGATACAAGGCAGGATGGATCCATGACACCAGCACCACCAGCCTGAGCCGCTGATACAAGGCAGGATGGATCCATGACACCACCACCACCAGCCTGACCTGCTGATACCAGGCAGGATGGATCCATGACACCACCACCACCAGCCTGACCCGCTGATACAAGGCAGGATGGATCCATGCTTTCATGTTGTTGTACCAAATTCTGACCCTACCATCCGAATGTCGCAGCAGAAATCGAGACTCATCAGACCAGGCAACGTTTTTCCAATCTTCTACTGTCCAATTTCGATGAGCTTGTGCAAATTGTAGCCTCAGTTTCCTGTTCTTAGCTGAAAGGAGTGGCACCCGGTGTGGTCTTCTGCTGCTGTAGCCCATCTGCCTCAAAGTTGAATGTACTGTGCGTTCAGAGATGCTCTTCTGCCTACCTTGGTTGTAACGGGTGGCGATTTGAGTCACTGTTGCCTTTCTATCAGCTCGAACCAGTCTGCCCATTCTCCTCTGACCTCTGGCATCAACAAGGCATTTCCGCCCACAGAACTGCCGCTCACTGGATGTTTTTTCTTTTTCGGACCATTCTCTGTAAACCCTAGAGATGGTTGTGCGTGAAAATCCCAGTAGATCAGCAGTTTCTGAAATACTCAGACCAGCCCTTCGGCACCAACAACCATGCCACGTTCACAGGCCACAAATCACCTTTCTTCCCCATACTGATGCTCGGGAGAACTGCAGGAGATTGTCTTGACCATGTCTACATGCCTAAATGCACTGCCGCCATGTGATTGGCTGATTAGAAATTAAGTGTTAACGAGCAGTTGGACAGGTGGACCTAATAAAGTGGCCGGTGAGTGTATATACATCATATATACAGTATAACCGCACCATATACATGCATACACCATATAAACACATACATATATACAGTACCATATACAGACTATACACACATACAGTATATACACACCATCTATACACCATATACACATACATATATACATTATTATATACAGACTATACACACATACAGTATATACAGACCATCTATACCATCTATGTACCATATTCACTCATATATAGAGTATATACACACCATTTATACAGTAACACACCATGTACACACATACATAAATACAGTACAATATACATACATTCAGCATACACACACACTTACATTATACATACACATGCAACATTTACAAACATGCATACAGCACCATATACAGGCATACGACCAAAACAAACATACAGTTTATACACATCACATAAAGAGCATATACACATACATACATTACCATATACAGACATAAAGCATTTACACACACCACATACAGTGGGGGTCATTTACTAAGGGCCCGATTTGCGTTTTCCCGACGTGTTACCCGAATATTTCTGATTTGCGCCGATTGTACCTAAATTGCCCCGGGATTTTGGCGCACGCGATCGGATTGTGGCGCATTGGCGCCGGCATGCGTGCGTCGGAAATCGGGGGGCGTGACCGAACGAAAACCCGACGTATTCGGAAAAAACCGCCGCATTTAAAAAACGGAAAATGTGTCGCTCGGGACGCGCTTACCTTCACTCAGCCCGGCTCGGTGAATTCCGGATGCTTTTCAGTGCAGCAGCGCCACCTGGTGGACGGCGGAGGAACTACCTTATTAAATCCCGGCTGGACCCGAATCCAGCGCAGAGAACGCGCCGCTGGATCGCGAATGGACCGGGTAAGTAAATCTGCCCTAGTATGTACACACTATTCACCATATACATACATTTATACCCTCCTACACACGTGTATATACTTATGGTCAGGCATCTCCATATCCCTGCAGGTGTCAGAGGTCACAGATCTGACTTCTTACAGCCCAGTAGAGATGAGAGATTCCTAATCCTGATGTTCTGTTCTCCCCTTCCCTGACATTTGTTATCTGAGCTCCCGGCTCATGCGTGTAATCTGGAAGATCTGCACTATTATATGTATATTGTGCTGTACAATGGTGCTCGGCCCCCTTACACTCCGGGCCCCATAGCAGCTGCTTTGGCTCTGATTGGATCCCTTCAACAAATTCAACCTAAAGAGTTGAGTCATCTGTATTGTAACAAGTGCTTTCCTAGTTGTATCTAAAGAGTTTTGCCTCCATCTTTCTTAGACAGTGAGAAGAGGTTGGTGGCATCTGCCAAGCATCAGGACAATGAGAGTAGTATTAGCACTGGCAATAGAAAAGGTAAGGGGGTCTGATTAAGGTTTAGGGTCTGATATGAGATCTGAAATCATTTTCAGGGTCTACAATGTTCAGCTCTAGACCAACATCAGATCAGAGACCAACGTGCAGAAATGGACCCACATTAATAGTTGAAGATTCCTGGACTCGAAGATGATGGATCCTTTCATCACTGCTATAATAGGAGGATATGGACTTCTTGACTCCTTTGCTAAAGGTCAGGATACCAAAGGTCGGGATGGGCGCTGGGCAGTAAGCATAACCTTTGTTACATCCTATAACTAGCCCCTGATTAACCTCTGCTGTCCTGGAGCTACATGAATGCACTTTGCCTGTTACTGCTGTACATTATGTAACAGCTTTTTACATTGCAATTACTTTATATTATGCATTAACTTTGTACTTTTCATGTGTTCCGCTGCGTAACATACTTTACTGTCTATTTTTACCTTTGCATTTAACATTACCAAATTTAACAAAGTTCGGGTCTGACTGAGTTCTGTCTTAAAGGGGTTGGCCACTATTGAATAAATCTCTTCCATTAGACACATCTCTGCATGTTCCTGTGTCTTTGCCTTCTCTGGGAGCTTCAGTCTTTCCCTCCTCTCCTCGTGCTGCCCTCTGCATATATACACAGCTTCCTCTCTCTCTTCCTCCTCACTGACAGCGACAAAGAGAGGGGAAAGGAGCAGGTTAAGTCATTATATCCTTCTGCAGCTCCTCCTATTCATCAGAGCTCAGACATGTAAACAAAGATACACATATAATTGACAACAGCACTAAAGGAAGTAGCAGGACTGCTGAATTCAGGAATGATAAATAAGGGATAAAAGGCAGATGAGCAACTCATGTATAAGAGATGACAAACCCCTTTATAAAAAATGGTTACCTCACAGGTAACACCCATGATTGGTGCTGACACTGATCACTGGCATTAACTCTTTAATGTTGCACTTACTTGGGAGGATTGTCATTCCCGACTAATGTGGGGCAACGATCGCTCCCAAAAGGGCAGCACCGCCGGAATATCAGTGTGGGAGTGCAAGTGGATATACCAGCTGTTCCAGCTTTGATGGCGGCATTTAAAGATTTCATGCACCTGGAGGTCATGGTCTCAGAATAGGGGTCATGGTCAAATGGGAAACAGTCAGTGCACCAAACAATTGGGAGGGTGCGCACAGTTTAGACCAGTTAAAAGCAGGACTCAACAGTCTTAAACTGAGACAGAATTCACCACCACACTGATACATCTGGAGCAGCGCAGGACTCGTGTTCTAGAGGTTCTGTCGGACTGATTTACGCTTTAATAACTTTCCTTCCCCCGTCCTGTCCACAACTTCCCAGCTCTCCCAAGTCTCCAGCACGAAGCTCCTCCTGACAAGGTGGAAAGTTCCCTGAGTTTTATGAGAAGTGATGAATAATTATCCTCCATAATGATGTCTGGCCTGTTCTGGGTATAATATTTACCCCAGTCAATTAGAGAGTAAACACTTAGACCGCGGCGATATATCACGTAATGATCAGCGGAGTCTGCAAAGAAAACCTCCATTATGGAAGCTGATAATGAAGCTTTTTCTCTAATAAGTGGGACGGATGTAGCGAGCGAGCGCTGGAGGTCGGGGGAGGTCGGAGGAGGTCGGGGGGGGTTCTCTTTGGGTTTCTCAGCCGCAGCACATTGCGTGGCTGTCACTCGCCCGGGAGCTTTACTTGGATGCCGCGTCCTCACCCTTTTATCAATTAGCGTTAATTGAACTGCTGATGTTAGTGATGAGTTGGTGGAACCACAAAGGCGTCGAGATAATGAGCTTCCTCCTCCCTGTTGTCTCTATTAACTTTCCAGACTTCCATGAACCCGACCTTACAAGTTACATCTCTTACAGTCGGGTTTTGTTATTGTTATTGTATCTGATGGTTTGTTACATTGTTTCATTATGAGTCAACAAATAAGACCCCGGTACTGAACTACGGAGGCTGAGCCGCTGCTGTGCCTAGAGGCGTCCAGTGTCAGAGGATCCGGTGCAGAGCGAAGAGAGAATTTCTTGTGTGTCGCTAATTTACTATTTGTTACATTAGTCACAATACTTATACATGAAAATATTGTCAAAGACAGAACAAACTAGAGGTCACAACCTGCAGGGTATGCAAGCAACTACTAGTTACACCAATCGGGTGCACAACTAACTACTAGTTACACCCAGGGAGCGTGCAACTAACTACTAGTTATACATAGAGGGTGTGCAACCAACAACTAGTTACCCCCATAGGGTCTGCAACTAACTAATAGCCATTCTCTAGTACCACCCAGAGAGTGTCCAACCAACTACAAGCTACACTCACAGGGTATGCAACTAACTAATAGTTACTCCCAGAGATTGTGCAACACACTGCTAGTTACACCAACAGGGTGTGCAACCAACTGCTAGTTACACCCAGAGAGAGTGTAATAAACTACTATTTACACCCAAAGGGTATGCAACTAACTACTAATACACCCAAGGGTTATGCAACCAACTGCTAGTTACACCCACAGGGTATGACAACCAATACTAGTTATACCCACAGGGTGTGCATCCAACTTCTAGTTATACCCAGAGAGTGTGCAGGGAACAGAGCACAGCAGTGTGAGGACACACCCTCTTGTTGAAGCTACAAGCCTGGAAATACCTAACACTGGCTGCAGTCTACATTGTCATTGCTCCTGGCAGACTCTTTTTGATGTGTGATTATACCTTTGTGTATGTTGTTAGTAGCAGCAGGACTGTGATATATGGATTTATATTCCAGGATTGTAGCAAGTTTCTCTTCATGCCGATACTAAAACATAGGGGCTCATTTACTAAGAGTCCGAATCGCGCACTTTTGTTGGGTTTCCCGACGATTTCCCTGGGATTTTGGTGCACATGATTGGATTTTGGCGCATCGGCGCCGGCTTTTATGCGACAGAAATTGGGGATGTGGCCGTTGGACAACCCAACGGATTTGAAAAAAACGCAGAATTAAAAAAAAAATTGTGTAGCAAAATCAGCACTTACGTGCACCGGGATGAAGAAGGTGAACTCCGGCGGACCTCGGCGCTGCAGCGACACCTGCTGGGTATCGGACGCACGACATTAGTGAATCCCGGCAGACCGAAATCGGAGAACGCGCCGCTGGATCGCGACTGGACCGGGTAAGTAAATCTGCCCAATTGTTGCAAACCCTCCACTTACCTGTGTGAGCAGCGCCAGGTCATAATGAAATCTTTCTATTCACTGGAATTTACAATGAATCTCAAGGTAAATTCCAAGTTTCTGAACTTTTTGTGCCACTTTTGCTTAATTTCAATAGAAAGTGCCACTATCCTCGGTATGGAGCCGTCCTCACTATGAGGCGGTTATTTTTATGATTTAGCATGTAGACACTTTTGGATGAGCGGGTGCTGGGACATAAATATCCCGGACAGCAGCAGAAGCCATTAGTCAGATATCAGTAGGGCGCGGCGTCCTCCCGGCTGTCATTCTGCTTATTACATAATATTTCCTCCACAACCTTTTCATTCTTTCAGCATTTCCACCACCTGGCGCCATGACGCCATATGGTGCCCGCAGCTGCCGCAGAGCAGTATCCGGGCACAGGCGGTGACCCGTCACAAGTGGGGGCTCGGCATTAGTGATGGGGGGTCTCTATACAGAGTCTGAGACTCTCATCCCCAGCCTCAGAGATTGGCTGGACCCAAAAGCAAGGACTGATCTGTAGCTAGGTCATGTGACTGATGACCCGGGCATTGGTTTAGGGGGTTCACACTATTGGACCCCTGCTGAGTAAACACCCTATCAATTTTTGAAATCCCTTTAACATGAATATATTGAATTGCAAAAGCGCTCATAGCCATAACTGGAACACAACCGAGGTTGTGTGCCCGCCGTGCAGTGGGAATGTAGCCTAACTCCGTTCCGTACCGTATATTAGCCGTATAAAAATATAGAGCATGTCCTATTTTCTCCCGTATTTCAGTTCCGTATGCCCTAGAAGTCTATGGGGACGTATAAAATACGGGTTACATACGTGCTGCATACGGATGAAAAATGCCACATACTGTACATACTGCCCGTAAATACGGGACTGGAGAAATCATACGGTCGTGGGAATGTAGCCTAAGAGTATAAATACAGGACAGGGTCAGCAGAGTCATCTCATTATCATTAGAGGGGGGTCAGCAGAGTCATCTCATTATCATTAGGGGGCAGGGGCAGCAGAGTCATCTCATTATCATTAGGGGCAGGATCAGCAGAGTCATCTCATTATCATTAGGGGCAGGGTCAGCAGAGTCATCTCATTATCATTAGGGACAGGGTCAGCAGAGTCATCTCATTATCATTAGAGGGGAGGTCAGCAGAGTCATCTCATTATCAGAGATCAGGGTCAGCAGAGTCATCTCATTATCATTAGGGAATAGGGTCAGCAGAGTCATCTCATTATCATTAGGGGGCAGGTCAGCAGAGTCATCTCATTATCAGAGATCAGGGTCAGCAGAGTCATCTCATTATCATTAGGGACAGGGTCAGCAGAGTCATCTCATTATCATTAGGGGCAGGGGCAGCAGAGTCATCTCATTATCATTAGGGGGCGGGGCAGCAGAGTCATCTCATTATCATTAGGGGGCAGGTCAGCAGAGTCATCTCATTATCATTAGGGACAGGGTCAGCAGAGTCATCTCATTATCATTAGGGGGCGGGGCAGCAGAGTCATCTCATTATCATTAGGGGCAGGTTCAGCAGAGTTATCTCATTGTCATTAGGGAATAGGGTCAGCAGAGTCATCTCATTATCATTAGGGGGCAGGGTCAGCAGAGTCATCTCATTATCATTAGGGGGCAGGGTCAGCAGGGTCATCTCATTATCATTAGGGGGCAGGGTCAGCAGGGTCATCTCATTATCATTAGTGGGCAGGGTCAGCAGAGTCATCTCATTATTATTAGGGGGCAGGGTCAGCAGGGTCATCTCATTATCATTAGGGGGCAGGGTCAGCAGGGTCATCTCATTATCATTAGAGGGCAGGGGCAGCAGAGTCATCTCATTATCATTAGGGGGCAGGGGCAGCAGAGTCAACTCATTATCATTAGGGGGCAGGGTCAGCAGGGTCATCTCATTATCATTAGGGAATAGGGTCAGCAGAGTCATCTCATTATCATAAGGGGCAGGGGCAGCAGAGTCATCTCATTATCATTAGGGGCAGGGTCAGCAGAGTCATCTCATTATCATTAGGGGCAGGGGCAGCAGAGTCATCTCATTATCATTAGAGATCAGGGTCAGCAGAGTCATCTCATTATCATTAGGGGGCGGGGCAGCAGAGTCATCTCATTATCATTAGGGGGCAGGTCAGCAGAGTCATCTCATTATCATTAGGGGGAGGTCAACAGAGTCATCTCATTATCATTAGAGGGGAGGTCAGCAGAGTCATCTAATTATCATTAGGGGCAGGGGCAGCAGAGTCATCTCATTATCATTAGGGGGCAGGGGCAGCAGAGTCATCTCATTATCATTAGGGGGCAGGGGCAGCAGAGTCATCTCATTATCATTAGGGGGCAGGGTCAGCAGAGTCATTTCATTATCATTACAGGAGTCAGCAGAGTTATCTCATTGTCATTAGGGGATAGGGGCAGCAGAGTCATCTCATTATCATTAGGGGGCAGGGGCAGCAGAGTCATCTCATTATCATTAGGGGACAGGGGCAGCAGAGTCATCTCATTATCATTAGGGGCAGGGTCAGCAGAGTCATCTCATTATCATTAGAGGGGAGGTCAGCAGAGTCATCTCATTATCATTAGGGGCAGGGGCAGCAGAGTCATCTCATTATCATTAGGGGCAGGGTCAGCAGAGTCATCTCATTATCATTAGGGGCAGGGGCAGCAGAGTCATCTCATTATCATTAGGGGCAGGGGCAGCAGAGTCATCTCATTATCATTAGGGGATAGGGGCAGCAGAGTCATCTCATTATCATTAGGGGGCAGCGGCAGCAGAGTCATCTCATTATCATTAGGGGGCAGGGTCAGCAGAGTCATCTCATTATCATTACAGGAGTCAGCAGAGTCATCTCATCATCATTAGGGGCAGGGTCAGCAGAGTCATCTCATTATCATTACAGGAGTCAGCAGAGTCATCTCATCATCATTAGGGGCAGGGTCAGCAGAGTCATCTCATTATCATTAGGGGCAGGGTCAGCAGAGTCATCTCATTATCATTACAGGAGTCAGCAGGGTTATTAACCAAACACACAGGTATTCATACAATATAGATAAAAGAATGAGGTTACTCCAATTTGACTGATCGAGGAAAACACTTAACAAATAAAAGTTATATTATCATTTTAGTTACTGACCCCCATGATACACCCCTCTAGCACAGCAATGATGGGGATGTGTTTCCTGACTCTTGTGGTTCTGGTAGATGCAGGAGGGAGGGGGTCTGGTCCGGCGCTGCGGACGGTGCAGTCATCTTGCTGATTTTTGCTAGATGTGACCCCCCAGGTGGTTGGAGGGTTATTTCCGGCGCTGTCTCCATGTCTTCGGAGTCCTCTCTGCTGTGAGTGGCAGCCGGGTGTCAATTACTGTGAGTATTTCTGCGGCTCTCATTAGCCGGGGGTCCGGGGGATCTGTCAGGAGACGCACAGCGCAGCGGGGGGCTGATTTTTATTGCAGCACTTGAATACATTTTTCCTTTGTGATATAATGTAATACAATGCAATCCCCATGATCCCCCCAGACCAAGGAGAGGAGAAGAACTCCGCCATTACTAGTATCAGAAACCACTTTAAAGGGACAGAACCAATATCTCCTCCCCTCTACAGGCTGAGCCCCACATCTACAGGCTGAGCCCCACATCTACAGGCTGGCCCCACATCTACAGGCTGAGCCCCACATCTACAGGCTGAGCCCCACATCTACAGGCTGAGCCCCACATCTAAAGGCTGAGCCACACATCTACAGACTGAGCCCTACATCTACATACTGAGCCCCATCTCTACAGGCTGAGCCCCACATCTACAGGCTGAGCCACACATCTACAGGCTGAGCCCCACATCTACAGGCTGAGCCCCACATCTACAGGCTGAGCCCCATATCTACAGGCTGAGCCCCACATCTACAGGATGAGCCACCCATCTCTACAGGCTGAGCCACACATCTACAGGCTGAGCCACACATCTACAGGCTGAGCCCCACATCTACAGGCTGAGCCCCATATCTACAGGCTGAGCCCCACATCTACAGGCTGAGCCCCACATCTACAGGCTGAGCCCCACATCTACAGGCTGAGCCTCACATCTACAGGCTGAGCCTCACATCTACAGGCTGAGCCCCACATCTACAGGCTGGCCCCACATCTACAGGCTTAGCTACACATCTACAGGCTGAGCCCCACATCTACAGGCTGAGCCCCACATCTACAGGATGAGCCACCCATCTCTACAGGCTGAGCCCCACATCTAAAGGCTGAGCCCCACATCTACAGGCTGAGCCTCACATCTACAGGCTGAGCCTCACATCTACAGGCTGAGACCCACATCTACAGGCTGAGCCTCACATCTATAGGCTGAGCCTCACATCTACAGGCTGAGCCCCACATCTACAGGCTGAGCCCCATCTCTACAGGCTGAGCCCCACATCTACAGGCTGAGCCTCACATCTACAGGCTGAGCCCCACATCTACAGGCTGAGCCCCACATCTACAGGCTGAGCCCCACATCTACAGGCTGAGCCACACATCTACAGGCTGAGCCACACATCTACAGGCTGAGCCCCACATCTACAGGCTGAGCCCCACATCTACAGGCTGAGCCTCACATCTACAGGCTGAGACCCACATCTACAGGCTGAGCCTCACATCTATAGGCTGAGCCCCACATCTACAGGCTGAGCCCCACATCTACAGGCTGAGCCCCATCTCTACAGGCTGAGCCCCACATCTACAGGCTGAGCCCCACATCTACAGGCTGAGCCTCACATCTACAGGCTGAGACTCACATCTACAGGCTGAGCCCCACATCTACAGGCTGAGCCCCACATCTACAGGCTGAGCCACACATCTACAGGCTGAGCCACACATCTACAGGCTGAGCCCCACATCTACAGGCTGAGCCCCACATCTACAGGCTGAGCCACACATCTGCAGGCTGAGCCCCACATCTACAGGCTGAGCCTCACATCTATAGGCTGAGCCCCACATCTACAGGCTGAGCCCCACATCTACAGGCTGAGCCCCATCTCTACAGGCTGAGCCCCACATCTACAGGCTGAGCCCCACATCTACAGGCTGAGCCCCACATCTACAGGCTGAGCCTCACATCTACAGGCTTAGTCCCACATCTACAAGCTGAGCTCCACATCTACAGGCTGAGCCTCACATCTACAGGCTGAGCCCCACATCTACAGGCTGAGCCCCACATCTACAGGGTGAGCCACACATCTACAGGCTTAGTCCCACATCTACAAGCTGAGCCCCACATCTACAGGCTGAGCCCCACATCTACAGGCTGAGCCCCACATCTACAGGCTGAGCCTCACATCTACAGGCTGAGCCACACATCTACAGGCTGAGCCCCACATCTACAGGCTGAGCCCCACATCTACAGGGTGAGCCACACATCTACAGGCTTAGTCCCACATCTACAAGCTGAGCCCCACATCTACAGGCTGAGCCACACATCTACAGGCTGAGCCCCACATCTACAGGCTGAGCCCCATATCTACAGGCTGAGCCACACATCTACAGGCTGAGCCCCACATCTACAGGCTGAGCCCCACATCTACAGGCTGAGCCTCACATCTACATGCTGAGCCTCACATTCGGGTCGGTCATGAATGAGTCAGCACAAAGAGCCAGCTCATTCAAGTGAACAACTTGAGCCGATGACTTACTAAATCCCGCCCCTAAACGGCTCACCACGCCCCTTTTAACCCAATAAAATCAAGTGCTGTGGTGTGATTGACTGGCCTGCGGCTCCCTATTATATATTTAATAGGGAGCCGTTCAGGAGCCAAAAGAGCCGGCTCTTCTTAGTGAGCGGAGCCTAATAAGCCAGCTCGCTAAGAAGAGCCGGACTCCCCGTCACTAATGTGAAGAAAGGGCCAGGAAATCCAGCACTTTAAAAACTTATTTTTATTTCATCATCATATTAAAATAGTATGTTTATACAAATAAGGCTCCATAAAATAACAGGCACACGTTTCGAGGTTCAAAGACCCTACATCATGGAGCCAATAGGATGGGAGTAAAAGTCTTCTGCTTTATTGTAGTGTAGGATGGGTGTAGTAGTAGTGTAGATATGTAGAAACTGCACAGACAGAAAACTCAGACTACTTACCTGACACATGTGCTCTCTCTCCCCTCGGCGGCACAACCAGGACCTATGAATGACATCATCACACAGGTCCTGGAAGGCCATTAGCGATACATGCGTGTCAGGAGCCGGCTCATGTATTACTAGAGAGATTAGGGCAGCGCTAGTCCATGGATACATCTATCTATGTTCCTCCTAGGGACGCAGATAGAGATGAAAGCTCCTCACTGGGCCCCTCATAGTCCAGGGGCCCGGGGCCACTGCTCCACCTGCCCCCTGGTAGCTATACCTCTGCGTGGAGCCAAGTATCGGCACAAACATAACAGAAAAGACGACAAGTATCTGGATTATACACAGGAGAGATCTGGTCGCTCACCTGTTGCTACATGACTATTGGTGGATATTGTTACATTGTTTGTACAGTTCTGTGAGACCCTTCCCCTTGTGACCCCCATTGCAAAGATTTCAGAAAAATAAAGAAATAAATCATTTCAAACGAAACATTACACAATTACCGCTGAGGCCGCCTGTACACGTGCAGCAAGAAAGCAACGACAGCTGCAGGAAGGAGCAACACAGAAGTTTTATCAAAGGGAAGTAGCATCAAAATCAACAAAATTATCCCCTGAAATACTCTGTGCTGCTGAGAACATTGCCGTTGATTTGTGATCTTCCATTAAATTAGATATGACTATAGTGAAATACTCTGTGCTGCTTTAGACACTTTGCTAACATTGTAAGCCATCAGGCGAGATGAGCGTTTTGCCTCAGGCGGCTAATAGCAGAGCACAATGGGAGGTCCGCAGAATGTCCTGCCCCAATGTGGGCGTTGCGGGAGCCCGTGGCGAATCCTGTGGATCTTATCAATTCTTAGTAATGTTTTCAATATTTCCTGATACAATTGATCAGAACTCTTCTCCTGAATCTCTGCTTCGGCTGTTTGGCTCTCGCTCCTTCCACTAAGTGACTCTCAGCCTTTTATGATCCTAAAGAAGAGCGAATCCTTCCCTGAAATACTCTGTGCTGCTCAGAAGTCTATCCTCTACTGTGAGAAAGCGCAAACTTCTAGAGATCTCATCGTACATCAGGATATAAGAGAAGTAGCAGGGATAGTTAACCCTTACCTTACTGGCACAGGATAGGAACAGGAAGTAGAATGACACTTACCTGCAAGAGAGAAGGAGAGAACATGTCACATGCTATGTATGAATGGCACATGTACAGGACACAGCAGCAGGACCATGTCATGTAACCTTACAACATATTGTAACAAGGGGGGGGGGGGGATAAATATGGCCGTATGTAATTATCTGGTCACTCTGTCTTTTCCTCACTTCTGTCCCTTCACCCTTGAGGTTTTTTTGGGACGTGCAACCTGACCATAGCCATCCAAACCACCCATAAAAAGGATGCCCTGGAGCTGCAGAGGGTTCAACATAGAGCCACAAAAATGATAATGGCTATGGAGGGTCTTAGTTATGAGGAAAGATTAAAACAACTAGATTTATTTAGTCTGGAAAAGAGACGACTACGAGGCGACATGATTAATGTATATAAATATATGAATGGTCCAAACAAAAAATATGGTGGTAAGTTGTTTCAGATTAAATCAAATCAAAAGAAGAGGGGGCACTGTCTCCGTCTGGAGAAAACAAGGTTTAATCACCAGAGGCGACAGGGCTTCTTTACTATGAGAACTGTCAATCTGTGGAATAGCCGAGCTCAGGCGCTGGTCACAGCAGGGACAGCAGAGAGCTCAGGCGCTGGTCACAGAAGGGACAGCAGAGAGCTCAGGAGCAGAGCACAGCAGGGAGAGCAGAGAGCTCAGGCGCTGGTCACAGAAGGGACAGCAGAGAGCTCAGGAGCAGAGCACAGCAGGGACAGCAGAGAGCTCAGGCGCTGGTCACAGCAGGGACAGCAGAGAGCTCAGGCGCTGGTCACAGCAGGGACAGCAGAGAGCTCAGGCGCTGGTCACAGCTGGGACAGCAGAGAGCTCAGGTGCTGGTCACAGCAGGGACAGCAGAGAGCTCAGGTGCTGGTCACAGCTGGGACAGCAGAGAGCTCAGGTGCTGGTCACAGCAGGGACAGCAGAGAGCTCAGGTGCTGGTCACAGCAGGGACAGCAGAGAGCTCAGGCGCTGGTCACAGCAGGGACAGCAGAGAGCTCAGGCGCTGGTCACAGTAGGGACAGCAGAAAGCTCAGGAGCAGAGCACAGCAGGGACAGCAGAGAGCTCAGGCGCTGGTCACAGCAGGGACAGCAGAGAGCTCAGGCGCTGGTCACAGCAGGGACAGCAGAGAGCTCAGGAGCAGAGCACAGCAGGGACAGCAGAGAGCTCCGGAGCTGGTCACAGCAGGGACAGCAGAGAGCTCAGGCGCTGGTCACAGCAGAGACAGCAGAGAGCTCAGGCGCTAGTCACAGCAGGGACAGCAGAGAGCTCAGGAGCTGGTCACAGCAGAGACAGCAGAGAGCTCAGGAGCTGGTCACAGCAGAGACAGCAGAGAGCTCAGGAGCTGGTCACAGCAGGGACAGCAGAGAGCTCAGGCGCTGGTCACAGCAGAGACAGCAGAGAGCTCAGGAGCAGAGCACAGCAGGGACAGCAGAGAGCTCAGGCGCTGATCACAGCAGGGATAGCAGAGAGCTCAGGAGCTGGTCACAGCAGGACAGCAGAGAGCTCAGGAGCAGAGCACAGCAGGACAGCAGAGAGCTCAGGAGCAGAGCACAGCAAGGACAGCAGAGAGCTCAGGAGCAGAGCACAGCAGGACAGCAGAGAGCTCAGGAGCAGAGCACAGCAGGGACAGCAGAGAGCTCAGGAGCTGGTCACAGCAGGGACAACAGAGAGCTCAGGCGCTGGTCACAGCAGAGACAACAGAGAGCTCAGGCGCTAGTCACAGCAGGGACAGCAGAGAGCTCAGGAGCTGGTCACAGCAGAGACAGCAGAGAGCTCAGGAGCTGGTCACAGCAGAGACAGCAGAGAGCTCAGGAGCTGGTCACAGCAGGGACAGCAGAGAGCTCAGGCGCTGGTCACAGCAGAGACAGCAGAGAGCTCAGGAGCAGAGCACAGCAGGGACAGCAGAGAGCTCAGGCGCTGGTCACAGCAGGGACAGCAGAGAGCTCAGGCGCTGGTCACAGCAGGGACAGCAGAGAGCTCAGGCGCTGGTCACAGCAGGGACAGCAGAGAGCTCAGGCGCTGGTCACAGCAGGGACAGCAGAGAGCTCAGGCACTGATCACAGCAGGGACAGCAGAGAGCTCAGGCGCTGGTCACAGCAGGGACAGCAGAGAGCTCAGGCGCTGGTCACAGCACGGACAGCAGAGAGCTCAGGCGCTGGTCACAGCAGGGACAGCAGAGAGCTCAGGCGCTGGTCACAGCAGGGACAGCAGAGAGCTCAGGCGCTGGTCACAGCAGGGACAGCAGAGAGCTCAGGAGCTGGTCACAGCAGGGACAGCAGAGAGCTCAGGAGCAGAGCACAGCAGGGACAGCAGAGAGCTCAGGCGCTGGTCACAGCAGGGACAGCGGAGAGCTTCAAGAAGGGTCTAGATGCCTTTTTACACCTAAATAACATTGATGGTTATGTTATATAGAATTGTTTCCCCTAAATCCCTTCCTCATCCAATCCTTTCCCTTCCTTGGTTGAACTTGATGGACAAGTGTCTTTTCTCAACCGTATAAACTATGATACTATGAAATTTGATACTGAGAAGGACCTTCACCCATAAAATCCTTATATATCTGCTCCTGCTCTCAATACACATGTACACAAATCCTGTTCAGGACCTTTGTGGGTCCTCCAAAGGTCCAGAAACCACAGACTGAAAGCAGGCAAGAGGGACACATCCTGCATTCCCTATTTTAGTACCAGATCTAGGAAGTGATTCCAGACTTTTAGGGGCCATAAGGTGTCTCTTCCCCATTCAGAGTCCCAGACTATACACAATACATACATTGTAGTTGTACAGATTTAGCTTCAGGACCCAGCAGCGTCTAGTTACACCTCTGACTATCTAGACCATTGATGGAAAACCTTTTAGACACTGATTGCCCAAACTACAACCAAAACCCGCATATTTTTCGCAAAGTGCCAATGCGACAATTTGAGCAGTAACTTATTACTCCCTGCTCCTTCACAGGATTACATTGTATAGGCACCTGAGGACACCAATACAGTAGAAAGAAAAAGAAGAAGTTTGGATTATCATTGTAGGTTCCTTCTAGGGTCCTGGGCTGCCTGGGACTGCAAGAGGTCTTGAGTCCTGTCTCGCGAACTCTGCCCTGGGTTGATGGCCTGGGTGCCCATATAGAGGGCTCTGAGTGCCACCTCTGGCACCCGTGCCATAGGTTAGCCATCACTGATCTAGACCTTTGTAGAATTATCTCTCCATAGAACTTCCATGTAAAGCTCCGACCCTGTCCCTACCTAAACATTGTACCATGTCACCCCCATTCATAGGAGCTGTCACCCCAATACCAGGGGCCTCTACAATAGGTTGATGTCCTAGTCACATCACAAACACTGGCCAGGAATGATCTGAGGAACACAAGAAGCTCATGACTTGGCTCCAACTACTCAGATCTAACGTCCAATCCATGCAACCTACAGAAGGAGGTGGACGTCTTAGGGTCAGATACCACGGAGCATCTTCTCATGGCTTGTGACGTCCTTTCTCATAGGAGCTGTATGGTTATGGCACAAGGAGGACACCACCATCTGCAGAGAAGCTCAGGAGGAGTCTGCATGTCCCCCTAGAACCCATCATCACAGGACGAGGAACCAGAGGGAAAACTGGACAAGAACCAAGTACATACTGATCCTACCAAGACCATGACTAATATCAAAGCCAAAATTTCATGTTCATGTCTAGGGATTTGCTGAGTGTTCTTCGTAGTTTTCGGTGGTAAAGGGTTAAGCTCCTCCCCCCCACCTTACTGTGCGGGGAGGGGGGGGGGGGCTCATTACATCTATAGGCGAGCTGCAGAGAGATTCATTCTGTTGCTGCTTTAGGGAAAATTTTAATGAAACATCAGGCGGGCGCAGTCTGTCCTCCCCCGCCCCTGTGTATTGGATGGGAACGTCTTTAAACATAAAAGAACAGTCCGTTAACTTTATTAAAGTAGGGATTCACTTTCTGGCCGGGGGGCTTCATTTTCTCAAATTTGTGATTAGGAAAAAAAAGATTGGACACCAAAAATCTCATTTAAGAGTTTTTATGGTCTTCTATTCTGGACCTGTCTACAGCTACATGACTACGACTACGCCCTGGGGGGAGGAGGGGGCTCACCAAGGACAATGACTACTCACTTCACTCATGAATGGAGTGTGAGCCGGTTGTAAATCCTGGGGGTCCCTGTAACTTGTACTGATCACACACAGCAGGGATGATGAGGGCTGTGATGGAGGGGTGCAGGTGAGGTGTGAATTCACCTCACCTGCTGCAGGAGAGGAGCTGCGGGGGAGCACTGGTGCTTGAGGAAAGTACAAGGTTTATTTTTTTTTGGTTGTCATAGCTGTATATATAGTGCTGTCAGGAGCAACTGTATATAGTGTTGCTGGAGGAGGCTGTGTATAATGCTGCCAGGGGAGCTGTATATAGTGTTGCTGGAGGAGGCTATATACAGTGTTGCCAGGGGAGGCTGTATATAGTGCTGCCAGGGGAGGCTGTATATAGTGCTGCCAGGGGAGGCTGTATATAGTGTTGCTGGTGGAGGCTGTGTATAATGCTGCCGGGGAGGCTGTATATAGTGTTCCTGGAGGAGGCTGTATATAGTGCTGCCAGGGGAGGCTGTATATAGTGTTGCTGGTGGAGGCTGTGTATAATGCTGCCAGGGGAGGCTGTATATAGTGCTGCCAGGGGAGGCTGTATAAAGTGTTGCTGGTGGAGGCTGTGTATAATGCTGCCAGGGAAGGCTGTATATAGTGTTGCCAGGGAAGGCTCTATATAGTGTTCCTGGAGGAGAATGTATATAGTGCTGCCAGGGGAGGCTGTATATAGTGCTGCCAGGGGATGCTGTATATAGTGTTGCTGGTGGAGGCTGTGTATAATGCTACAAGGGGAGGCTGTATATAGTGCTGCCAGGGGAGGCTGTATATAGTGCTGCCAGGGAAGGCTGTATATAGTGTTGCTGGTGGAGGCTATGTATAATGCTACCAGGGGAGGCTGTATATAGTGCTGCCAGGGGAGGCTGTATATAGTGTTGCCAGGGAAGGCTCTATATAGTGTCCCTGGAGGAGGCTGTATATAGTGCTGCCAGGGGAGGCTGTATATAGTGCTGCAAGGGTAGGCTGTGTATAGTGTTGCTGGCGGAGGCTGGTATAACCTGGGGATCTCCTGTATATAATGATATATGTACAGCTGGTATAACCTGGAGATCTCCTGTATATAATGATATATGTACAGCCGGTATAACCTGGGGATCTCCTGTATATAATGATATATGTACAGCCGGTATAACCTGGGGATCTCCTGTATATAATGATATATGTACAGCCGGTATAACCTGGGGATCTCCTGTATATACTGATATATGTACAACCGATATAACCTGGGGATCTCCTGTATATAATGATATATGTACAGCCGGTATAACCTGGGGATCTCCTGTATATAATGATATATGTACAGCCGGTATAACCTGGGGATCTCCTGTATATAATGATATATGTACAGCTGGTATAACCTGGGGATCTCCTGTATATAATGATATATGTACAGCCGGTATAACCTGGGGATATCCTGTATATAATGATATATGTACAGCCGGTATAACCTGGGGATCTCCTGTATATAATGATATATGTACAGCCGGTATAACCTGGGGATCTCCTGTTTATAATGATATATGTACAGCCGGTATAACCTGGGGATCTTCTGTATATAATGATATATGTACAGCTGGTATAACTTGGGGATCTCCTGTATATAATGATATATGTACAGCTGATATAACCTGGGGATCTCCTGTATATAATGATATATGTACAGCCGGTATAACCTGGGGATCTCCTGTATATAATGATATATGTACAGCCGGTATAACCCGGGGATCTCCTGTATATAATGATATATGTACAGCTGATATAACCTGGGGGTCTCCTGTATATAATGATATATGTACAGCCGGTATAACCTGGGGATCTCCTGTATATAATGATATATGTACAGCTGGTATAACCTGGGGATCTCCTGTATATAATGATATATGTACAGCCGGTATAACCTGGGGATCTCCTGTATATAATGATATATGTACAGCTGGTATAACCTGGGGATCTCCTGTATATAATGATATATGTACAGCCGGTATAACCTGGGGATCTTCTGTATATAATGATATATGTACAGCCGGTATAACCTGGGGATCTCCTGTATATAATGATATATGTACAGCCGGTATAACCTGGGGATCTCCTGTATATAATGATATATGTACAGCCGGAATAACCTGGGGGTCTCCTGTATATAATGATATATGTACAGCCGGTATAACCTGGGGATCTCCTGTATATAATGATATATGTACAGCCGGTATAACCGGGGGATCTCCTGTATATAATGATATATGTACAGCCGGTATAACCTGGGGATCCTGTATATAATGATATATGTACAGCCGGTATAACCTGGGGATCTCCTATATATAATGATATATGTACAGCTGGTATAACCTGGGGATCTCCTGTATATAATGATATATGTACAGCTGGTATAACCTGGGGATCCCCTGTATATAATGATATATGTACAGCCGGTATAACCTGGGGATCTCCTGTATATAATGATATATGTACAGCTGGTATAACCTAGGGATCTCCTGTATATAATGATATATGTACAGCTGGTATAACCTGGGGATCTCCTGTATATAATGATATATGTACAGCCGGTATAACCTGGGGATATCCTGTATATAATGATATATGTACAGCCGGTATAACCTGGGGATCTCCTGTATATAATGATATATGTACAGCCGGTATAACCTGGGGATCTCCTGTATATAATGATATATGTACAGCCGGTATAACCTGGGGATCTCCTGTATATAATGATATATGTACAGCCGGTATAACCTGTGGATCTCCTGTATATAATGATATATGTACAGCCGGTATAACCTGGGGATCTCCTGTATATAATGATATATGTACAGCCGGTATAACCTGGGGATCTTCTGTATATAATGATATATGTACAGCTGGTATAACCTGGGGATCTCCTGTATATAATGATATATGTACAGCCGGTATAACCTGGGGATCTCTTGTATATAATGATATATGTACAGCAGGTATAACCTGGGGATCTCCTGTATATAATGATATATTTATAGCCGGTATAACCTGGGGATCTCCTGTATATAATGATATATGTACAGCCGGTATAACCTGTGGATCTCCTGTATATAATGATATATGTACAGCCGGTATAACCTGGGGATCTCCTGTATATAATGATATATGTACAGCCGGTATAACCTGGGGATCTCCTGTATATAATGATATATGTACAGCTGGTATAACCTGGGGATCTCCTGTATATAATGATATATGTACAGCCGGTATAACCTGGGGATCTCTTGTATATAATGATATATGTACAGCCGGTATAACCTGGGGATCTCCTGTATATAATGATATATGTACAGCCGGTATAACCTGGGGATCTCCTGTATATAATGATATATGTACAGCCGGTATAACCTGGGGATCTCCTGTATATAATGATATATGTACAGCCGGTATAACCAGGGGATCTCCTGTATATAATGATATATGTACAGCCGGTATAACCTGGGGATCTCCTGTATATAATGATATATGTACAGCCGGTATAACCTGGGGATCTCCTGTGCATAATGATATATGTACAGCCGGTATAACCTGGGGATCTCCTGTATATAATGATATATGTACAGCCGGTATAACCTGGGGATCTCCTGTATATAATGATATATGTACAGCCGGTATAACCTGGGGATGTCCTGTATATAATGATATATGTACAGCTGGTATAACCTGGGGATCTCCTGTATATAATGATATATGTACAGCCGGTATAACCTGGGGATCTCCTGTATATAATGATATATGTACAGCCGGTATAACCTGGGGATGTCCTGTATATAATGATATATGTACAGCTGGTATAACCTGGGGATCTCCTGTATATAATGATATATGTACAGCTGGTATAACCTGGGGATCTCCTGTATATAATGATATATGTACAGCTGGTATAACCTGGGTAGTTTACTAGTCTCTGTATCCGAAGAGATTTAGGGAAGATGGAAAGTTCTAGCACTATTGCGTCCTGTAGCCGGTGGGGGTATAATGTCTGTGTACGTGAAATAGCGTTTACGTCTCCTATCTCAGGATCTATGATGATGATGTGGAGGAAGAAGCTGACTCTGCGCTCGGCCTCCAGTCCTGATTGGGAACATTCACACTTGACATCACGCAGCAGTTTATTAGGACCAATCACTTTATGGAGAACATCAGACTCTCTGCTGCAGATCTTATTGCCTGTTCAATGTAGTGTATGATTCCCATAGCAGTGCCCCTAAATTGCTGTATCCAAGCTTAGTCTTGTGTGATACAGCCTGATGAGCCATGTATCGAAGCTCAGTCATTTGTGTTGCAGCCTGATGAGTGTTGTATCTAAGCCACTCGTGAGTTTTATAATCTGATGATACATACATGCATCTATTTGTTTTGCAGTTCAATGAATTATGTATCTAAGCCTAATCATGTGTGATACAGTCGGAAGAGTTGTGTATCTAAGCCATTATGTGGTTTACAGTCATATCTTGATAGATATATCTAAGCAATTCATGTTTGATACAGTCCATTGTATCAGTCATGTATCTAAGACACTTGTGCACTATACAGTCTGATGATACATGTATCTAAATCACTCATTTGTGATACAATGTTTTGAGTCATGTATCTTAGCCAACCATCTGTGATACAATTTGATTACATGATGTATCTAAGGCTACAATGTAAAATGCTGAGACGTGTTCTGTTTATACCTGGTGAATGGTCTGTGTGTATCTAAGCCTGATCTGATGTGATACATGTAAGTCCAGGTTCCAGCTTGTTATGCGGAGCAGTGCGCCCCCTGGAGGCTGCGGAGGTTTTCCGCTCCAGCACATTAATGCAGGAGCCATTCGCTGCCTTCCGTGCGCCGTCGCTTTTATTTGATATTTTAGCCCTTTGACAGTCAATTTGTTGGAATCTGATGGAAAACGTGCAGAACGCGTCTTCCCGGTGTATGCGCAGGGATCCAGGCGGATGTGCAGAGCACCACAGGGAACGCCGGGTGTGAGCTGCTACCATCTCCCACCCAGCAAAGAGAACAGCGGGAGTCACTTTATAATCCGAGCTAATATTAGCACTGGCTGGGGGAAAGACAGAGAGAGAGGGAGAATTTAGGACCCTGGGGGGTCCTGTACCATTCTTTACCATTAACAGCAAAAAATACTTTTCTTAAAGGGAACCTGTCAGCAGGTGTGACCATGAAGACTGCAGTCAGTGTTATGTATAGTCCCTGGAGAGAAGTGTAATCAGCTCTTTGTGTTGTAGCAGCAGAACTGTGAATTTATATTCCAGGATTGTAGCTTCTCCGTTAGCCTGTTCTTCCAGCTGTTATGGGGGAATAGGCTGAACCTAATCAAGAGGGAGGTTACTTACCGCACGAGGAGACAAGGAGGGTTGTGTATGGTCAACCCTGTGGTTTTCCTAGTAATTACCTTCATTAAGATCAGTTGGGCAGATTTACTTACCCGGTCCCGTCACGATCCCGCGGTGCGTTTTCCAATGAGGATTCGGGTTCGGTGCTATTCACTAAGGTCGTGCGTCCGATATCCAGCAGGTGTCGCTGCTGCACCGAGGTCCGCCGGAGTTCACCTGCTTCTTCCTGGTGCATGTGAGTGCTTAACTTGCGACACAATTCCTTTTTTAAATTTCGCGGTTTGTCCGAATCCGTCGGGTTGGTTGATGGCCACGCCCCCCGATTTCTGTTGCATGCAAGCCGGCGCCGATGCGCCACAATCTGATCGCGTGCAAACCTGGGGCAATTCAGGGCAAAAGAGAAATATTCGGGAAACCCAACGTAAGGAAGGCCCCTTAGTAAATGAGCCCCAATGTAGCAAACCTCTGGAAAGAGAGGGCTCCTCCGTGGGTATACTCCTGCAGGGGATGGGCTCCTCCGTGGGTATACTCCTGCAGGGGATGGTTTCGGCCTTTCTTCCAGGAATGGGAGACAGGAGGGCAAGTGAAGGATCTTCGCACACCGCATGGGCATCTTCCGGCTTACGCTACCCCGGTTCTGAAGGTGATTCGCCGGTGGGGTCTGGGAATGTGGGAGATCAGGACCATGTCGAGGAAACTCCTTGACAAAAGGGTTCTGTTGACCCATTTCCAGAAGCCTCTGGAAGGGGTACTTGCTGTCCTTGGATCAGGCAAAAGCGTTTGATCGGGTTAACCACGAGTACCTCTGGTCTGTCCTTCTGAGGTATGGCCTGCCGGGGGAGTTTGTCAATTGGCTTAAGGTTTTGTACGCAGGGGCAGAGAGTTTCCCGCTTGTGAACGGTTGGATTGGCCGCTCTTTTGAGGTCGGGTCTGGTGTTCGCCAGGGTTGTCCTCTGAGCCCACTCTTATACGTGTTCGCCATTGACCCATTCCTTAGGAGGGTTGATCGTGGGCCGTTAGTAGGAGTCGGGATGGGTCGGGCGGCACCGGAAGGGTGGTAGCGTATGCCGATGATGTCACCGTTTTTGTGTCCTTGCGAATGTTATGATTTTAAAAACAAATGTTCTTCTTGGTCTTATAATTCTGACAATGGAACAAAATCGACAATGAGATGAATTTATGAGAAAACAAAACATTTCAATAAAACTTCCAGGATGCCCTATGCTAACATTTAACCTGCTGAGGATGCGTGACAATGTAGCACTTTTGAGGAGAGTGGAGTTAGCTGATATTTGCCATTACAGAATAACACTGGATCACACACCTGAAGAGGCTGAACAATAGCTCATTGTTCACACTAGTATACAGATCCGCTGGAGGAATGCTGACATACGCTGCGTGCTGGAGACTGGAATGGCGCGGCCTTGGCAAATCTGGGCAAATATTTGCGGAGCTTTATTGTGTCATCACTTGTGTCACTCATTGTGACAAAAAGTAACAAGTCACAACTATAGAACATTACAGAAAACTTTCTACAGGAAACACACGATGCAACATTGTATATCCAGGCGCCAGGGAAAGCTGAGATTCTACTGTCACAAGGGGCAGGGAAAAAGCAACAAGAAAATCTCTATTGCCCATTTTTTATAAAAAAGACTATACCTTGATTTAGTGATTGGCGCATGGATCGTTACAGAACCAATAGTATTGAGGCTTCCCTCACAGCTGCCCCTGGGATGAATGATGAAGATATGCACAGGTATGTGCAGTATAAAACTATATAAAACAATATAAAACTTTGGCAAATTTTGGTTAAAGGGTAACTGTATCGTAACAGCTGGAGACAACAATTCCAAAGATACCAATATCATGCTCCTGGCTTCTTCCAATCCTGAGATACAGCCTCATATATCTATCAATCCTATCTGTAAAATCTTCTTAGTTTCTCCTGAAGTAGGCGGGACTTCCTGCTTGTGACATCAGCTAGGGGCAGTGAGGCCAGAGCACTGAGGGCATTCACGTGAACGTGCACAGACAGAGAAGCCAATCAGGACACCGTATCAGTGCTACTGCTTGTACAGAGATGTAGTGCAGAGCAAGGCGGGGGAGACAGAGCACGGGATCTCTGCATCATACAGAAATCTACTACATCACAAAGATAAAACAGATATATTATAACATGTCCACCTCCACATAAAAGATGACCACATCGTATCATCATAAGTGCACATGTATACAGTATATATATATACAGTGAGACCTCTCCAGAAGACCACCTGTCTGAGAGGACCCCTCCCTAGAAGACTGGTTTTTAATTCAATGTCTGATTTTTTAAAAAAAAATTTTGTCATTGTACTCTATGGGAGCTGCCCCCTATCGGCAGACCACCCCTTTCCTGTGCAAGGAGCTTCCACTGTACAGGCAGTCCCCGGATTACCTACAACATAGGTTCCATAGGTTTGTTCTTAAGTCAAATTTGTATGTAAGTCGAAACTGTAAATTTTATCATTGTAGTTCCAGTGACACCAGTGACAATTGGAGTTTCAAATTTTTTGCTGAAATGGGACCGAGGATTATCAATAAATCTTCATTACAGACACCTTACAGCTGATCATTGCAGCCGGGGACTATAGTCACATCCAGAGAGGTCACCAGAGGTCACAGGGGGCAGAGAGGTCACCAGAGGTCACAGGGGGCAGAGGGGTCCGTCTTTAACTAGGGGTCGTCTGTAAGTCGGGTGTCCTTAAGTAGAGGACCGCCTATATATATATACTAATGAGAGTAAATGAGATAATTGCTTACATTAGCTCAGTGCAGGGATAGTAGGCAGAATGTTTTATACTTTACAGCTGTTCTTTAAACTCAGATCATGTGACACATAATGGAGGTTCTCAATATAAAATTATAATGAGGAGCCTTTGCTGACATCGTCAGTCCAGAGAGTGAACACGAGGAGTAACCAGTCCCCCCCTATTATATGACTTGTATTCTGCTTAGTTCAGCAGTTTTCCCCCTCTCCAAGCTTCGTCTGTCGCTCTCCGATGTTCTGATGATGTCTCCCTTATACTGCGCACAGAGAGTAGTGGAGAATCTGCACCTAAATCGTCCTCACTCATCATCAGAGTCAACTGACCTCTATTGATGGGAATAAAGCACTTGGGGTGAGATAGAAACTTACTAATATCTGCAGCAGCCTCTGCCTGTGTCTCTTCTATCACTCAGCGCGCTCCTCCCTCTCAATGGAAATAAATATAACCTGAAACATCTCAGGATAGGAGTAGTAGTACTGTGCTGTGTCCATATATACAGGATAGGAGTAGTAGTACTGTGCTGTGCCCATATATACAGGATAGGAGTAGTAGTACTGTACTGTCCCCATATATACAGGATAGGAGTAGTAGTACTGTGCTGTGTCCATATATACAGGATAGGAGTAGTAGTACTGTGCTGTCTCCATATATACAGGATAGGAGTAGTAGTACTGTGCTGTGCCCATATATACAGGATAGGAGTAGTAGTACTGTACTGTCCCCATATATACAGGATAGGAGTAGTAGTACTGTGCTGTGTCCATATATACAGGATAGGAGTAGTAGTACTGTGCTGTCTCCATATATACAGGATAGGAGTAGTAGTACTGTGCTGTGCTCATATATACAGGATAGGAGTAGTAGTACTGTACTGTGCTCATATATACAGAATAGGAGTAGTAGTACTGTGCTGTCCCCATATATACAGGATAGGAGTAGTAGTACTGTGCTGTACTCTTATATACAGGATAGGAGTAGTAGTACTGTGCTGTACCCATATATACAGGATAGGAGTAGTAGTACTGTGCTGTGTCCATATATACAGGATAGGAGTAGTAGTACTGGGCTGTGCCCATATATACAGGATAGGAGTAGTAGTACTGTGCTCTGCCCATATATACAGGATAGGGGTAATAGTACTGTGCTGTGCCCATATATACAGGATAGGAGTAGTAGTACTGTGCTGTCCCCATATATACAGTATAGGAGTAGTAGTACTGTGCCGTGCCCATATATACAGGATAGGAGTAGTAATACTGTGCTGTGCTCATATATACAGGATAGGGGTAGTAGTACTGTGCCAATATATACAGGATAGGAGTAGTAGTACTGTGCTGTGCCCATATATACAGGATAGGAGCAGTACTGTGCTGTGTCCATATATGCAGGATAGGAGTAGTAGTACTGTGCTGTGTGCCCATATATACAGGATAGGAGTAGTAGTACTGTGCTGTGTTCATATATACAGGATAGGAGTAGTAGTACTGTGCTGTGCCCATATATACAGAATAGGAGTAGTAGTACTGTGCTGTGCCCATATTTACAGGATAGGAGTAATAGTAGTGCCTCCATTGCTCGGTGGTTACAGTCTCTATAATGTCCCGGTTATGTTCTCGATTCTTTTTAAATTTTCTGCTGTATTTAAATTTATTTCCATCCAAAACACAAAAAAATAAAAGAAAAAGAAAACCAATGTTTCCGCTCATCTGTCTTTGTGTTTGGAATCCGGATTGTGAATCCACAGCCGTTCCCAGGCGGAGGGGGAAGAAGTGTTAAATGGAAGTGTAATTGTTATAAATTGCGACTGTTTATTGTTAATTTGATACATTTATTAGGACACATTCATTACCTCAGTAACAACAAGCACCCTGAAGTTATCATCTAATTATACGGAGGAGCGCCCCATCCTCCAGCTCCACCACCGAGATGTTTGTCAATTATTCATTTCACATCTGTTCTTCAGCCGCCGGTCCCTGCCTTCTGATTGGCTGCCACATGGAGCAGCGTCTCACTAACTGACACGTCCTACAATGAGGGGGATGTCATCATGCGGATATCCCGAAACATTGCACACTGTCACCCCCAATACTGCACACCTGTTATTAAAGGGGCGGTCAGATGTGAGAACACGGCTAAAGGTGTCCAGTTTCCTGCAGCGCCCCCACAGGTTAGACTAGGTATTACGACGTGCATATTAAAATCAAATGTGCTCCCCATGGATGTGTTCATGACTTTTTACAGTTCTGTTATCCTAATTCATCGATTAATCCTAAGATTAAAGGAGATTTATGTCTATACTATTATTTACCTGTGTCCTATGCTAATCTATGGGGCCGCCTGGTGTCGCACCTCCACCAATCAGCTATCAATGACCCAATGTATGGATAGGCATTTACTATTATAGGGGTTGGAAAAACCCTTTAAGGATTTATTTTTCTTAAAGGGGTTGAGTCATGTCTTACATTTAGCCCCTTGAATCAGCATAAATTTATGATTTCCATTGGATCTCATATGGGGATTTAGTCAATCTAGAAGTCCATAATGTACAACTGCTATGGGACTTCCAAAACCTGGCAATATTCCAGCGAATCTTGGGGGATCTCACACACTGGACCCCCATTGGATCATTGTAACAACCCCATTAAACTCAGAACCAGTAGTACAGTTTAATAAGGACCACCATTAGCAGACCGATGCTGGTTTGTATGTAGTAAAGGACCATTAGTGATGTCACAGTTAGGGAGGGGTGAGGGTCCTGCTCGCTCGTGTTCTCCTCAAGCAGAAGAGCAGGTGTTGAAAGCTTTTATTAGTTGTAGGGTAATTTGGAGGCTGCAGATCAGTAGAGACCCCGGAGGCAGTGATGAGACAGCCAGAGCAGGACTCATCCCCCATCGTGATGTCATCACAGGTCCTATGCACTGCTTCATCATAGGAGAAAGGGTCAGTTCCTATTCCTCTATGCGCTCCAGGCGACCAAGAATGGGAAAACTAAAATCTTTCTTCAAATGTGGCAAAATAAAAGAATCATTAACATCAATCTACAATAACATGTTTTTAATGTCACATTTCTCTTAATTGGAGCGGAATATGCATTAGATTTTTTTTTTAAATAAAAACCTCTTTTGTTTGGTGTCTGCAGCTGCTGTGCAGAGCTATGAGTCTACATCATCTACATCATCACATCATCTACATCATCACATCATCACATCATCACATCATCTACATCATCACATCATCATGATACAAGAAGTATCTGATCTGATCTTCTGCAATTAAAAGACATCACCAGGATGAAGGACCGTAAACCAAGCACACTGACATACTCATGCGCTCCCTCTGGCAGGATTCACACTTCTTTAAACTCCTTATGCCCTTGTATTTAGGAAAAAAAGACTTTAAAAATTATGCAATGAGTCTGAGGGGCTCCAGGCTTCATAGGTGGTAATAGAACCTTGAGCCCCTAAGGCCCATTTGCATAATTTTAAAATCCTTTTTTTTTTTAAAAACCAGGACATTAGAAGCTAAAAGAGCAGATCCTGTCAGAGGGGGAACACACCAGAATGTTTGTGTGCTTGGTTTACAATCCTCCATCCTGGTGGTAACCTTCATCCTTAAAGTAACAGCTGGATGTGACTACACAGTGTTTGTTTGTAGTCTGTGACCATGGAAACCACAGAGTTGCTTAGCAGCTAAACACAATGAGGGGGGGGGGGGGATTTAACAACATGTCTCAGGTTCCGCCAGTTTTTAGCTGGAAAACACTTGTTTTTTGCTGCACCAGATCCCTGCGATGATGAATCGTGGTGCAGGATTAGATTGTCTGTTCTTACTTTTAGTTGGTCTAAACTGTGCGCTAGAATTTTGTGCACATAGACGATTTCCTGCAAACCCCGCCCCTTTCTCGTGATGTCACGCCCACTTCCACGAATTCCACGACCCTTATTCTGGCAAGTCAGGAATCTGCCAAGAAACTGTCTAAAAGCCTTGATAACTGTGGAGTGAGGGATTTTAGACACTGTTTTGGCACAAAAACACCAGAATTGGGGTGTAAGTGCGTTAAATAATCCCCTCCAATGTATCAATATAGATAAGTATCCTTTAACGTCTCAAATATAATCTTGATTCGGCTCCTGGAGGAGATGCTTAATGTCAGAAGGACAAAAGAAGAAGAAGACCCTGGTCGCCCTCTGCACCCGGGGTCATCACAAGGGTCATTTGTGTTCCGGCTCCATGTGAATAATCTCATCTCTAGTCTCCCGAATCCTCAGCAGGAAGACAGAACACTAGAAGACTCCGAGAGATTCCAGCAGAAGGAGATCAGGTGTCAGGCGGAATGAGCTCCCAGTGATTAACAGAGAGATAATGATGAGGATTCTCCGCTCTCATTTTCCCAATCTGCTAACAGCCAAAAATGGAAAATGCAGAAGACGCCATTTCACACTTTCAACTGCAATTTAATTGGAAGTTGAGAAAACTGATGCGGCTGATTCCAGAAAATTCTGCACCGCAAGCTTCTGTTCTGTAAGATAATGATTCTCCAAAAACACCAGAGAAAGATCTGAAGTGAAAGAGGAAGTTCTGCATCTGAAAATTCCACTTACACATTGTAAAAAAATTAAAGATTCACCATTAGAAACAGCTTGTAAATAAATAATTATATACAGGAAATACCCAGGTTATACCGGCTGTACATATATCATTATATACAGGAGATCCCCAGGTTATACCGGCTGTACATATATCATTATATACAGGGGATCCCCAGGTTATACCGGCTGTACATATATCATTATATACAGGAGATCCCCAGGTTATACCGGCTGTACATATATCATTATATACAGGAGATCCCCAGGTTATACCGGCTGTACATATATCATTATATACAGGGGATCCCCAGGTTATACCGGCTGTACATATATCATTATATACAGGAGATCCCCAGGTTATACCGGCTGTACATATATCATTATATACAGGAGATCCCCAGGTTATACCAGCTGTACATATATCATTATATACAGGAGATCCCCAGGTTATACCAGCTGTACATATATCACTATATACAGGAGATCCCCAGGTTATACCAGCTGTACATATATCATTATATACAGGAGATCCCCAGGTTATACCAGCTGTACATATATCATTATATACAGGAGATCCCCAGGTTATACCGGCTGTACATATATCATTATATACAGGAGATCCCCAGGTTATACCAGCTGTACATATATCATTATATACAGGGGATCCCCAGGTTATACCGGCTGTACATATATCATTATATACAGGAGATCCCCAGGTTATACCAGCTGTACATATATCATTATATAGAGGAGATCCCCAGGTTATACCGGCTGTACATATATCATTATATACAGGAGATCCCCAGGTTATACCGGCTGTACATATATCATTATATACAGGAGATCCCCAGGTTATACCGGCTGTACATATATCATTATATACAGGAGATCCCCAGGTTATACCAGCTGTACATATATCATTATATACAGGAGATCCCCAGGTTATACCGGCTGTACATATATCATTATATACAGGAGATCCCCGGGTTATACCAGCTGTACATATATCATTATATACAGGAGATCCCCAGGTTATCGCAGCTGTACATATATCATTATATACAGGAGATCCCCAGGTTATACCGGCTGTACATATATCATTATATACAGGAGATCCCCAGGTTATACCAGCTGTACATATATCATTATATACAGGAGATCCCCAGGTTATACCAGCTGTACATATATCATTATATACAGGAGATCCCCAGGTTATACCGGCTGTACATATATCATTATATACAGAAGATCCCCAGGTTATACCAGCTGTACATATATCATTATATACAGGGGATCCCCAGGTTATACCGGCTGTACATATATCATTATATACAGGAGATCCCCAGGTTATACCAGCTGTACATATATCATTATATACAGGAGATCCCCAGGTTATACCAGCTGTACATATATCATTATATACAGGAGATCCCCAGGTTATACCGGCTGTACATATATCATTATATACAGGAGATCCCCAGGTTATACCGGCTGTACATATATCATTATATACAGGAGATCCCCAGGTTATACCGGCTGTACATATATCATTATATACAGGAGATCCCCAGGTTATACCGGCTGTACATATATCATTATATACAGGAGATCCCCAGGTTATACCGGCTGTACATATATCATTATATACAGGAGATCCCCAGGTTATACCAGCTGTACATATATCATTATATACAGGAGATCCCCAGGTTATACCGGCTGTACATATATCATTATATACAGGAGATCCCCAGGTTATACCAGCTGTACATATATCATTATATACAGGAGATCCCCAGGTTATACCAGCTGTACATATATCATTATATACAGAAGATCCCCAGGTTATACCGGCTGTACATATATCATTATATACAGGGGATCCCCAGGTTATACCGGCTGTACATATATCATTATATACAGGAGATCCCCGGGTTATACCAGCTGTACATATATCATTATATACAGGAGATCCCCAGGTTATCGCAGCTGTACATATATCATTATATACAGGAGATCCCCAGGTTATACCGGCTGTACATATATCATTATATACAGGAGATCCCCAGGTTATACCAGCTGTACATATATCATTATATACAGGAGATCCCCAGGTTATACCAGCTGTACATATATCATTATATACAGGAGATCCCCAGGTTATACCGGCTGTACATATATCATTATATACAGAAGATACCCAGGTTATACCAGCTGTACATATATCATTATATACAGGGGATCCCCAGGTTATACCGGCTGTACATATATCATTATATACAGGAGATCCCCAGGTTATACCAGCTGTACATATATCATTATATACAGGAGATCCCCAGGTTATACCAGCTGTACATATATCATTATATACAGGAGATCCCCAGGTTATACCGGCTGTACATATATCATTATATACAGGAGATCCCCAGGTTATACCGGCTGTACATATATCATTATATACAGGAGATCCCCAGGTTATACCGGCTGTACATATATCATTATATACAGGAGATCCCCAGGTTATACCGGCTGTACATATATCATTATATACAGGAGATCCCCAGGTTATACCGGCTGTACATATATCATTATATACAGGAGATCCCCAGGTTATACCAGCTGTACATATATCATTATATACAGGAGATCCCCAGGTTATACCGGCTGTACATATATCATTATATACAGGAGATCCCCAAGTTATACCAGCTGTACATATATCATTATATACAGGAGATCCCCAGGTTATACCAGCTGTACATATATCATTATATACAGAAGATCCCCAGGTTATACCGGCTGTACATATATCATTATATACAGGGGATCCCCAGGTTATACCGGCTGTACATATATCATTATATACAGGAGATCCCCAGGTTATACCAGCTGTACATATATCATTATATACAGGAGATCCCCGGGTTATACCAGCTGTACATATATCATTATATACAGGAGATCCCCAGGTTATACCAGCTGTACATATATCATTATATACAGGAGATCCCCAGGTTATCGCAGCTGTACATATATCATTATATACAGGAGATCCCCAGGTTATACCGGCTGTATATATATCATTATATACAGGAGATCCCCAGGTTATACCATCTGTACATATATCATTATATACAGGAGATCCCCAGGTTATACCAGCTGTACATATATCATTATATACAGGAGATCCCCAGGTTATACCGGCTGTACATATATCATTATATACAGGAGATCCCCAGGTTATACCGGCTGTACATATATCATTATATACAGGAGATCCCCAGGTTATACCGGCTGTACATATATCATTATATACAGGAGATCCCCAGGTTATACCGGCTGTACATATATCATTTTATACAGGAGATCCCCAGGTTATACCGGCTGTACATATATCATTATATACAGGAGATCCCCAGGTTATACCAGCTGTACATATATCATTATATACAGGAGATCCCCAGGTTATACCGGCTGTACATATATCATTATATACAGGAGATCCCCAGGTTATACCAGCTGTACATATATCATTATATACAGGAGATCCCCAGGTTATACCGGCTGTACATATATCATTATATACAGGAGATCCCCAGGTTATACCGGCTGTACATATATCATTATATACAGGAGATCCCCAGGTTATACCGGCTGTGCATATATCATTATATACAGGGGATCCCCAGGTTATACCGGCTGTACATATATCATTATATACAGAAGATCCCCAGGTTATACCAGCTGTACATATATCATTATATACAGGGGATCCCCAGGTTATACCGGCTGTACATATATCATTATATACAGGAGATCCCCAGGTTATACCAGCTGTACATATATCATTATATACAGGAGATCCCCAGGTTATACCAGCTGTACATATATCATTATATACAGGAGATCCCCAGGTTATACCGGCTGTACATATATCATTATATACAGGAGATCCCCAGGTTATACCGGCTGTACATATATCATTATATACAGGAGATCCCCAGGTTATACCGGCTGTACATATATCATTATATACAGGAGATCCCCAGGTTATACCGGCTGTACATATATCATTATATACAGGAGATCCCCAGGTTATACCGGCTGTACATATATCATTATATACAGGAGATCCCCAGGTTATACCAGCTGTACATATATCATTATATACAGGAGATCCCCAGGTTATACCGGCTGTACATATATCATTATATACAGGAGATCCCCAGGTTATACCAGCTGTACATATATCATTATATACAGGAGATCCCCAGGTTATACCGGCTGTACATATATCATTATATACAGGAGATCCCCAGGTTATACCGGCTGTACATATATCATTATATACAGGAGATCCCCAGGTTATACCGGCTGTGCATATATCATTATATACAGGGGATCCCCAGGTTATACCGGCTGTACATATATCATTATATACAGAAGATCCCCAGGTTATACCAGCTGTACATATATCATTATATACAGGGGATCCCCAGGTTATACCGGCTATACATATATCATTATATACAGGAGATCCCCAGGTTATACCGGCTGTACATATATCATTATATACAGGAGATCCCCAGGTTATACCGGCTGTACATATATCATTATATACAGGAGATCCCCAGGTTATACCGGCTGTACATATATCATTATATACCGGAGATCCCCAGGTTATACCGGCTGTACATATATCATTATATACAGGAGATCCCCAGGTTATACCGGCTGTACATATATCATTATATACAGGAGATCCCCAGGTTATACCAGCTGTACATATATCATTATATACAGGAGATCCCCAGGTTATACCGGCTGTACATATATCATTATATACAGGAGATCCCCAGGTTATACCGGCTGTACATATATCATTATATACAGGAGATCCCCAGGTTATACCGGCTGTACATATATCATTATATACAGGAGATCCCCAGGTTATACCAGCTGTACATATATCATTATATACAGGAGATCCCCAGGTTATACCAGCTGTACATATATCATTATATACAGGGGATCCCCAGGTTATACCGGCTGTACATATATCATTATATACAGGAGATCCCCAGGTTATACCGGCTGTACATATATCACTATATACAGGGGATCCCCAGGTTATACCGGCTGTACATATAGCAATATATACAGTATATCCCCAGGTTATACCAGCTGTACATATATCATTATATACAGGAGATCCCCAGGTTATACCAGCTGTACATATATCATTATATACAGGAGATCCCCAGGTTATACCGGCTGTACATATATCATTATATACAGGAGATCCCCAGGTTATACCAGCTGTACATATATCATTATATACAGGAGATCCCCAGGTTATACCGGCTGTACATATATCATTATATACAGGAGATCCCCAAGTTTTACCAGCTGTACATATATCATTATATACAGGAGATCCCCAGGTTATACCGGCTGTACATATATCATTATATACAGGAGATCCCCAGGTTATACCAGCTGTACATATATCATTATATACAGGAGATCCCCAGGTTATACCGGCTGTACATATATCATTATATACAGGAGATCCCCAGGTTATACCGGCTGTACATATATCACTATATACAGGAGATCCCCAGGTTATACCGGCTGTACATATATCAATATATACAGGAGATCCCCAGGTTATACCGGCTGTACATATATCATTATATACAGGAGATCCCCAGGTTATACCGGCTGTACATATATCATTATATACAGGAGATCCCCAGGTTATACCGGCTGTACATATATCATTATATACAGGAGATCCCCAGGTTATACTGGCTGTACATATATCATTATATACAGGAGATCCCCAGGTTATACCGGCTGTACATATATCATTATACACAGGAGATCCCCAGGTTATACCGGCTGTACATATATCATTATATACAGGAGATCCCCAGGTTATACCGGCTGTACATATATCATTATATACAGGAGATCCCCAGGTTATACCGGCTGTACATATATCATTATATACAGGAGATCCCCAGGTTATACCAGCTGTACATATATCATTATATACAGGAGATCCCCAGGTTATACCGGCTGTACATATATCATTATATACAGGAGATCCCCAGGTTATACCAGCTGTACATATATCATTATATACAGGAGATCCCCAGGTTATACCAGCTGTACATATATCATTATATACAGGAGATCCCCAGGTTATACCAGCTGTACATATATCATTATATACAGGGGATCCCCAGGTTATACCAGCTGTACATATATAATTATATACAGGAGATCCCCAGGTTATACCGGCTGTACATATATCATTATATACAGGAGATCCCCAGGTTATACCAGCTGTACATATATCATTATATACAGGAGATCCCCAGGTTATACCAGCTGTACATATATCATTATATACAGGAGATCCCCAGGTTATACCAGCTGTACATATATCATTATATACAGGAGATCCCCAGGTTATACCGGCTGTACATATATCATTATATACAGGAGATCCCCAGGTTATACCGGCTGTACATATATCATTATATACAGGAGATCCCCAGGTTATACAGGCTGTACATATATCATTACATATAGGAGATCCCCAGGTTATACCGGCTGTACATATATCACTGTATACAAGAAAATAACTACTATAATACTACCCCTATGTACAAGAATATAACTACTATAATACTGCTCCCTATGTACAGGAATATAACTACTATAATACTGCCCCCTATGTACAGGAATATAACTACTATAATACTGCCCCCTATGTACAAGAATATAACTACTATAATACTGTCCCCTATGTACAAGAATATAACTACTATAATACTGCTTCCTATGTACAAGAATATAACTACTATAATACTGCCCCCATGTACAGGAATATAACTACTATAATACTGCCCCCTATGTACAGGAATATAACTACTATAATACTGCCCCCTATGTACAAGAATATAACTACTATAATACTGCCCCCTATGTACAAGAATATAACTACTATAATACTGCCCCCTATGTACAAGAATATAACTACTATAATACTGCCCCCTATGTACAAGAATATAACTACTATAATACTGCCCCCTATGTACAAGACTATAACTACTATAATACTGCCCCCTATGTACAAGAATATAACTACTATAATGCTGCCCCCTATGTACAGGAATATAACTACTATAATACTGCCCCCTATGTACAAGAATATAACTACTATAATACTGCCTCCTATGTACAAGAATATAACTACTATAATACTGCCCCCTATGTACAGGAATATAACTACTATAATACTGCCCCTATGTACAAGAATATAACTACTATAATACTGCCCCCTATGTACAAGAATATAACTACTATAATACTGCCCCCTATGTACAGGAATATAACTACTATAATACTGCCTCCTATGTACATGAATATAACTACTATAATACTGCCCCTATGTACAGGAATATAAATACTATAATACTGCCCCCTATGTACAGGAATATAACTACTATAATACTGCCCCTATGTACAAGAATATAACTACTATAATACTGCCCCCTATGTACAAGAATATAACTACTATAATACTGCCCCCTATGTACAAGAATATAACTACTATAATACTGCCTCCTATGTACAGGAATATAACTACTATAATACTGCCCCTATGTACAGGAATATAACTACTATAATACTGCCCCCTATGTACAGGAATATAACTACTATAATACTGCCCCCTATGTACAAGAATATAACTACTATAATACTGCCCCCTATGTATAGGAATATAACTACTATAATACTGCCCCCTATGTACAGGAATATAACTACTATAATACTGCCCCCTATGTACAAGAATATAACTACTATAATACTGCCCCCTATGTACAAGAATATTACTACTATAATACTGCCCCTTATGTACAGGAATATAACTACTATAATACTGCCCCCTATGTACAGGAATATAACTACTATAATACTGCCCCCTATGTACAAGAATATAACTACTATAATACTGCCCCCTATGTACAAGAATATAACTACTATAATACTGCCCCCTATGTACAAGAATATAACTACTATAATACTGCTCCCTATGTACAAGAATATAACTACTATAATACTGCCCCCTATGTACAAGAATATAACTACTATAATACTGCTCCCTATGTACAAGAATATAACTACTATAATACTGCCCCTATATACAGGAATATAACTACTATAATACTGCCCCCTATGTACAGGAATATAACTACTATAATACTGCCCCCTATGTACAGGGATATAACTACTATAATACTGCCCCCTATGTACAGGAATATAACTACTATAATACTGCCCCCTATGTACAGGAATATAACTACTATAATACTGCCCCCTATGTACAGGAATATAACTACTATAATACTGCCCCCTATGTACAAGAATATAACTACTATAATACTGCCCCCTATGTACAGGAATATAACTACTATAATACTGCCCCCTATGTACAAGAATATAACTACTATAATACTGCCCCCTATGTACAAGAATATAACTACTATAATACTGCCCCCTATGTACAGGAATATAACTACTATAATACTGCCCCTATGTACAAGAATATAACTACTATAATACTGCCCCCTATGTACAGGAATATAACTACTATAATACTGCCCCCTATGTACAGGAATATAACTACATTTCTCTTCTGTCTTTGCTGTAAATGTTTGGAGCTGATGATTTTCCATAGTTTGATCCTTAGAAGTTTCAGGTTTTCTCTGGATGTGTATAATTTATGGAATATTAGTGTCAGTGATTGTTCCCCAGATAATGAGATGCGGCGTCACATGAAATATTACACTTGTTTTCTTGATGAATATTTTGTTCTCTTCCTCCCTGTGGTCCAGCTCCTCCTCACATATAAATAACATATGATGTTCCCTCCATGTGCAGCGCTCCCTGCTCTCCTCCTGCAGTAACATCACATCATGTATAACGCTGCCAGTCACTGAGCCACACCAATAGGGATTAATCAAAAGTTTATGCTGCCTGAAATGAGTTTTAGAGTGGCGCCCCCTCCAGCCCATCCAGTGGTAATGCAGGTTATTTTTTAGTAAGTGGTTCCTGCTTGTTGTGTCTGACACCCCGGCTGACATCGGTTGTGAATAGACGCTATTACTAGGTGCCAGGTCCTGCTTTATAGCAGGTGACTGCACCCCTAAGGCTGCCCCCACTTTGCTGCAGGTGGTGCTACCTGAGGCAAGAGGCTCAACACGCCTCATGGATGCTACAACAAAATTATTCACCCAGAGCTTGTACTTTCTAGTTTGCTTTACCTATTAAGATATGTAAATTCAGCAGCAGAATACAATGGTACAGAATAAAATATCAAAATTGTATACATCCTAAGGATGCTACAGTGAATACACTAAAATAGAGCCCCAATAAATACAGTGACACCCCAAGGGGAAGATTATATAGGTACAAGGGAGATTCACAGGCCAGATATTGTCCTGTTCATCAAGCAACCCATATCTCTTACCCCCCACCCCCGCGACGTCGTACTTACCCTAATGGAGATGGCTAGAGTGTTACCTAACACTGCAGGGGGCCGAGCTTCAAAGCAATTCCCCAGCTGAAGCCTCTCCAAAAGATTTTCCCCACAATGGGGCAGATGGGGCAGATTTACTTACCCGGTCCTGTCGCGATCCCACGGTGCGTTGTCCGACGAATATTCGGGTCACTAAGCTCGTGCATCTGAGTTCCTGCGTCCGTCGCTTCTGCGCCGAGGTCCGCCGGATCTCACCTTTCACTTACAACGATTATGCAGTGAAGCCAGGGTGTACTACTCCGGCTTCATAGTATATGCTGTGTACCTACAGAGCCTGTGCAGTGATACCAGGGTGTACTACTCCGGCTTCATAGTACATGCTCCTTACCTACAACGATTATGCAGTGAAGCCAGGGTGTACTACTCCGGCTTCATAGTATATGCTGTGTACCTAGAGCGCTTGTGCAGTGATACCAGGGTGCACTACTCTGGCTTCATAGTGCATGCTGTGTACCTACAGAGCCTATGCAGTGATACCAGGGTGTACTACTCCGGCTTCATAGTGCATGCTATGTACCTAGAGCGCTTGTGCAGTGATACCAGGGTGTACTACTCCGGCTTCATAGTACATGCTGTGTACCTACAGAGCCTGTGCAGTGATACCAGGGTGTACTACTCCGGCTTCATAGTGCATGCTGTGTACCTACAGAGCCTGTGCAGTGATACCAGGGTGTACTACTCTGGCTTCATAGTGCATGCTGTGTACCTACAGAGCCTGTGCAGTGATACCAGTGTGTACTACTCCGGCTTCATAGTGCATGCTGTTTACCTACAGAGCCTGTGCAGTGATACCAGGGTGTACTACTCTGGCTTCATAGTGCATGCTGTGTACCTACAGAGCCTGGGCAGTGATACCAGGGTGTACTACTCCGGCTTCATTGTGCATGCTGTGTACCTACAGAGCCTGGGCAGTGAAGCCAGGGTGTACTACTCCGGCTTCATAGTGCATGCTGTGTACCTACAGAGACAGGGTGCTCTAAATCACCATAAAGACCTGTGGGCGCAAATAATGGCACAATAACACACCAGTCCTGGACAGGCTTAGGAAAAGCAACGGTGTGATTTGCACAACAAAATTGTGCCTTTTTTAAATTTGCTCCTAGGAAGGTGCAAAAAAACTTTATTTGACAAGGACAAAGACAAATCAGGTGCAAAAAAATTACTCTAAAAAGGAGCAAAAAGATCTCAGAGAAGGGAGAAATAAGATAAATGTCCCCTTACATCTTCTCCCGTCTTTCACTCCTCATCTTTCTGTCACTGATTTCTCCCCCAATCTCCATGGAGAGATCTAGATAAAGTGTCATTATATCTAAAAGGACAAAACCCTCAGAGAATAAATGGTGTCATTTAGCTTCAACCTTAAAAATTGCTTTGCCGCGGAATGTTCCAGAGAATGGAGACATAAAAACCATATGGAGATGGCCTGATATTGTGGAGAGCCACTCGGTGGCCGGCGGTACATTAACCCAGCGGCGCAGACAGACGGGAGGAGACGTAGTTATAAGCTGCGGGTCATGGAGACATCACTGGTGTAACCAGGGGAGGGAGCAGGATACATCCCCAAACACAACATTAGCATCACACAAATACTGACTGCAGGGAAGAAGATAGAAAGGAAAGACCTCTCCATCACCCCCGTAAAATCTCATGAATAAGAAATATGATACATTATTATAATTTATATCACATCAGAAATCCAGCAAGAGAAGAGACACATCTATCTATCTATCTATCTATCTTTCTCCTATCTATCTATCTATCTCCTATCTATCTTTCTCCTATCTATCTATCTATCTATCTATCTATCTATCTATCTATCTTCTATCTATCTATCTATCTATCTATCTATCTATCTCCTATCTATCTATCTATCTATCTATCTCCTATCTATCTCCTATCTATCTTTCTCCTATCTATCTATCTATCTCCTATCTATCTATCTCCTATCTATCTCTATCTATCTCCCATCTATCTCCTATTTATCTATCTATTTATCTATCTATTTATCTATCTATCTCCTATCTATCTATCTTCTATCTATCTCCTATCTATCTATCTATCTCCTATCTATCTATCTATCTATCTATCTCCTATCTATCTATCTATCTATCTATCTATCTATCTCCTATCTATCTATCTATCTATCTATCTATCTATCTATCTCCTATCTATCTATCTATCTATCTTTCTCCTATCTATCTATCTATCTCCTATCTATCTTTCTCCTATCTATCTATCTATCTATCTTCTATCTATCTATCTATCTATCTATCTATCTATCTATCTCCTATCTATCTATCTATCTATCTATCTATCTATCTATCTATCTATCTATCTCCTATCTATCTCCTATCTATCTTTCTCCTATCTATCTATCTATCTATCTCCTATTTATCTATCTATTTATCTATCTATCTATCTATCTATCTCCTATCTATCTATCTATCTATCTATCTCCTATCTATCTATCTATCTATCTTTCTCCTATCTATCTATCTTTCTCCTATCTATCTATCTATCTATCTTTCTATCTATCTATCTATCTATCTATCTCCTATCTATCTATCTATCTATCTATCTATCTATCTTTCTCCTATCTATCTATCTCCTATCTATCATTCTATCTATCCAATATATATATATATAACAGTATATGGGTGGGTGGGGGATATATCATGGCAACACCCACTTGCACCCATTCCTCCCCCTCTACGCCACTTGGGTGCACAGTCCTGCACACTTGTGTAGAACCTTGTGTAGAAATGATCCAGATGCCGGATGCTCCTGGCAATTGTCCCATTCTATTACAACTTCTTTCTCATCACTTAGAACAGTTGTACACTTGGGTAAGACAAGCAAACATGTCGCACAGGGGCAGGAGGGAGAAAGCCTCTGCCAGTCACCTCCGCATCAAAATAATTTGTTTAGAATTTACAAATAATTGGGGGTCAATCGACTCCCAGCACTCAGTAAAAATAGGAACTCACACCCCTATAATTTCACTAATGGCAAGTATGTCCCTGTATGTATTAGAATATATGCTGTATATACTGTATGTGCATGTACATGATGTGTGTATACTGTATGTATATGTACATGATGTGTATATAATGTATGTATATGTACATGATGTGTATACTGTATACTGTATGTGCATGTACATGATGTGTATATACTGTATGTGCATGTACATAATGTGCATATACCGTGTGTGCATGTACATGATGTGTATATACTCTATGTATATGTACATGATGTGTATATAATGTATGTATATGTACATGATGTGTATATACATGTACATGTGTATATACTGTATGTGCTTGTACATGATGTGTATATACTTTATGTATGTGTGTATGATGTGTATATACTGTGTGTATGTGTGTACTGCATGATGTGTGTATAGTGTAAATGTATGTACCATATATGATGTGTATATACTGTGTGTATGTGTGTATAGTGTAAATGTATGTACCATATATGATGTGTATATACTTTATGTGTATGTGTTTATAAATATGTATTTTTAGGGGAATCAGGGCCCCATGCAGGAATCTCCTATAGGGGCCCAGCCTCTCCTTGTTACTCCCTGGCTTAAAGGGGAGTGTGATAACAGTGGTCTATCTTTGTAGCCAATAATTTTCTTTTTCAAAAAGGTTGGTCTGAAGCTACTGTTAATGGTCTATCCTCAGGAAGGGTCTTCAATAGCTGATCATGGGGGCTCACCACCGGACCCCACACTGGTCCTATGTTCAGAGCTGCCTAAACACTGGGACACAAAGTTGTAAGCAAGTGGCTCCATGTCACTCTAGTGGTCAAAAGTCGTTACTACAGCTGTGGCTCTTATTCGCTTTCAGTGGGAGTTGTGGCTGCAGTGATGGTGCCTGACCACTAGGGACATGGAGCCACCTGCTTCCAGCCAGCTCTGTGTAAATAGGGGATCGGTGTAGGAGGGGCCAGACCTGACTAATCAACTTTATTGACCTATTCCAAGATAAGACTATCACTTTAAAATCATGGCCCACCCCTTCAATCAACTTTCTATGTCTTTAACCCGGTGCATCACTAGTGGACACCAAGAGCCCCCCCAAGATTCCCTCTTGCAGGGCAACCGGAGCCAGTCAGTATGGATGCCTCCTATATTTCCATTATAACATTTCTGTCTCAAATTACATTAGGATTTATTTTGGGACTTTATGTCCTCGTGTCGTCTATGGCGTTCCCTCTATGCACAGCTGTAAAGTCATCATGTCCCTCCACAAACTATCTCTAATGAAAGCCCAGAGCACTTATCTCCAACGTTCTCCGACAAACTAAGTCATAAAGAACAATTATCAACCGGGGACACAAACCTCCTTCTATGGAGCGTGATAATATGACTCGGCATCGCTCCTCTAATTACTATGTGCAGAAGAGTAAATACTCCGGCAGTGCTGGATAAACACGCACCGCCATCACCAAATTGTAATTACTGCCTCCTCACCCTATATAAAACTAATGGTCATATTAAATAGTGATGACTTACATCCCAGCGCTGTTATTACAAACTAACTACTGCACATATCATCTCGGAACGGGCTGAGGAACTTGTGGAGATCCCGGCACATCCAAGAGATATTCCGATCTGTAGGTTTCATATCACAGGACAATTACCCCCATAGGGACCTCTTTGCTCCTCCGTCCTCATGGACTCATTTTATGTTTGATTCCAGAACTTCTCTTGTGCTGCCCCTATCCTCTGGAATGCTCTTCCTCACTTTCTTAGACTTCCTCCTGGCTAAAGACGCATCATCATCACCAAATTAGGAACACTGTCTATTTACCCTCAATAAAACGAATGGTCATAATAAATTGTGATGACTTACGTTCTAGTTCCATTACTACAAACTACTGCACATATCAGCACCGAATGGACTGAAGAACTCGTGGAGATCCCAGCACATCCAAGAGATATTCTGATCTCTAGGTTTCATATCACAGGAGAATTACCCCCAAGAGTGACCTCTTTGCTCTTCCATCCTCATGGACTCATTTTATGTGTGATTCCAGAACTTCTCTTGTGCTGCCCCTATCCTCTGGAATGCACTTCCACACTTTCTTAGACTTCCCCCTGGATAGAGACGCATCATCATCACCGAATTAGAATTACTGTCTATTTACCCTCGATAAAACGAATGGTCATAATAAATTGTGATGACTTACGTTCTAGTTCCATTACTACAAACTACTGCACATATAATCTCCGAATGGGCTGAGGGACTCAGGGTCTCGCTTCTATGAAGGACAAGTAATATCATCGGCATATTTTAATCTATAGTTTACAGGTCATGGCACAATCACTCCTCATATCTTTTGCTGTATGACACCAGAACTTTTTTGTGCTGCCTCCAACCTCTAGAATGGTCTTTCTTATTTTGATAGACTCTCCCATCGACAATCACATATTGCTTTTACCAGATTGTAATTACGGTCCTCATCAGTACTAAACTTGTAGGAATGTCTGTAAGCTATCAAATATTATTTATGGTGCCCATGTCCACAAATGGATGGCTGAAGCTCCTTGGCGCAGGTTCTGGATCTTCTATGACTAGGATGTTAATTGTAGAAGGTCTACTGAAGTTTGAGGTCATTACGGGATTGTTGACATGTTAAGTTCCACCAAACCTAATGGGACTTATTTGTTTGAGTTGGGAATATGGCATTAGTGGCTAATAGGAATGAGTGGACCCCAATTGCAATGTTCCGGTCCATGCCAAGCATTACAGGTTCAGGTCCCCAAACTTCAACCCAGACTTCAGCTCGAAGTTAAGGCTCAACCTTGCCAGCAACACCTGCAAGGGGTGCCAAAACCCACCAATTGTGGATGTTACAGGTGGGTGTTGGAATACTCAAACCCTTAATCGAGGTGCAGCCGAACTTGACAAACTCGAACCTCAAACAGAACCAAAAGAGAATAACCCCAACCACAAGACATCCATTCATGGCAAAGAAGCAATGGAAGAAATAGACAGCACAGTAGGTTGTCGGGTATCAACCAATGGAGGGACCTGTACATGACACCAGGATTGGAACAGGATTGGAACATGATATAAGCTGATCCAAGTTCTCCTAAAGGACCTCTAACCTACCATACACTATTTATAGGACTACCTATATGGCAAAGGTCTTGAGGACCTCAGCAGCTCCGTGGCACAGGTTGTCCCCTTCAGATAATCCAGATTGAATTTTGCTTTGTGACCTCTTTTCACCTTGAGTATGAAGAACTTTGAGTGCAGGAGCTCCCCCGTTCATTATGCAAAAGAGACGAGGCAAAAGAGAGAGAAGATAAAATGTATCACGGAAAATCTATGAATCTTTCACGAGCGAGAACTGAGAACAGATGAAGCTCGTCGGCCGCGGTGGAAGGAGAAAGTGACAGTCTACGTCTGTTTCTAAGGCGATATCTTCTCCAGTCTTTCCAGACAAAGGAATTGAGAGGCTAATGACCGTCACCTGCGCTCAGATCTTCTCCTGCCACGGAGGAGCGGAGAGAGGGATATCATTCCGGCGGATACTCCGAGTGGAGAGTGACACCATCCCGGTCTGTGCTCAAAGCTCAAATAAACAGAAAGACCTTTCAACAAAGAAGACGATCAAATATGACATTTAACCAGCGGGTTTCCTGATAGGGGACGAAAATTCTGCACTTTCCGCCTTTATGACCTAAAAACCCCTATATTTAATAGAACTAATACAGTTGTCTGGAACATTTCCCGGCTCTGAAGGTTGGGAAGAACGTCTTCTTCCAGGTCATAATATCCAACTTTCTTACAAAGAAAAAGACTATGAAAAGATAAGACATAGATGGAGGAAATTATTAAAGAACGACTCCAGGAAAAGAGATACAATGTGTCTTATGCTTAGAGCTGAGCCTCAGGGGCGGAGCTAAGCCATGCCCTGCCCCTGAGGAGATGTGGAATAACCGTAGACTTACTAATTATACCAATATCTGGCACACAATTTCTGATGAAGGTTATTAGATGCCACCACCAATACGTAGATGGCAGTTTTGGGTTATTATCAACCATACAAATTTTGCGGGCCCCGGGGCTCCTAGCGCTGAACAGTTCATAGTGGTAATGCTACCACCAGGAGATAGGTACTGGTACACAATGTAATGATGACTTAAATATTTCTTAATTTGCAAAGGTGACAACATTGAAAGAAGATGTGAATAGTATTATACTGAGATCTGATAATGTGTATTGTTACATCATTAACTATTATATCAAATTACTGTATAATATATCATCCACCCTGGTAATTAAAATGTCCCCTTGTGTGTATTCTACTATTCACTGTGGGAAACCAAGATGAACAGAAACTTATGTCAAATTAGATTTCAAGAAATAGACAAATTATCTCATAGGAAGCCATTCAGTAGGGAAATATTATATAACTGTGACATTTATTATTCATAACAAAACTGAAAGATGTCATCACCATAAATGTATAATAACTGCACAATACCGTATGTCACCATTATCACTGGTCTGTACTACACTTACATAATGTCTTACTACAGGAATATATCCAGGCTGTACATAGGGGGCAGTATTATAGTAGTTATATCCCTGTACATAGGGGGCAGTATTATAGTAGTTATATTCCTGTACATAGGGGGCAGTATTATAGTAGTTATATCCTTGTACATAGGGGCAGTATTATAGTAGTTATATTCCTGTATATAGGGGGCAGTATTATAGTAGTTATATTCCTGTACATAGGGGGCAGTATTATAGTAGTTATATTCTTGTACATAGGGGGCAGTATTATAGTAGTTATATTCTTGTACATAGGGGGCAGTTTTATAGTAGTTATATTCTTGTACATAGGGGGCAGTATTATAGTAGTTATATTCTTGTACATAGGGGGCAGTATTATAGTAGTTATATTCTTGTACATAGGGGGCAGTATTATAGTAGTTATATTCTTGTACATAGGGGGCAGTATTATAGTAGTTATATTCCTGTACATAGGGGGCAGTATTATAGTAGTTATATTCTTGTACATAGGGGGCAGTATTATAGTAGTTATATTCTTGTACATAGGGGGCAGTATTATAGTAGTTATATTCTTGTACATAGGTGGCAGTATTATAGTAGTTATATTCTTGTACATAGGAGGCAGTATTATAGTAGTTATATTCCTGTACATAGGAGGCAGTATTATAGTAGTTATATTCTTGTACATAGGGGGCAGTATTATAGTAGTTATATTCCTGTACATAGGGGCCAGTATTATAGTAGTTATCTTCCTGTACATAGGGGGCAGTATTATAGTAGTTATAATCTTGTACATAGGGGGCAGTATTATAGTAGTTATATTCTTGTACATGGGGACAGTATTATAGTAGTTATATTCCTGTACATAGGGGGCAGTATTATAGTAGTTATATTCTTGTACATAGGGGGCAGTATTATAGTAGTTATATTCTTGTACATAGGGGGCAGTATTATAGTAGTTATATTCCTGTACATAGGAGGCAGTATTATAGTAGTTATATTCTTGTACATAGGGGGCAGTATTATAGTAGTTATATTCCTGTACATAGGGGCCAGTATTATAGTAGTTATCTTCCTGTACATAGGGGGCAGTATTATAGTAGTTATAATCTTGTACATAGGGGGCAGTATTATAGTAGTTATATTCTTGTACATGGGGACAGTATTATAGTAGTTATATTCCTGTACATAGGGGGCAGTATTATAGTAGTTATATTCTTGTACATAGGGGGCAGTATTATAGTAGTTATATTCTTGTACATAGGGGGCAGTATTATAGTAGTTATATTCCTGTACATAGGGGCAGTATTATAGTAGTTATATTCCTGTACATAGGGGGCAGTATTATAGTAGTTATATTCTTGTACATAGGAGGCAGTATTATAGTATTTATATTCTTGTACATAGGGGCAGTATTATAGTAGTTATATTCTTGTACATAGGGGGCAGTATTATAGTAGTTATATTCCTGTACATAGGGGGCAGTATTATAGTAGTTATATCCCTGTACATAGGGGGCAGTATTATAGTAGTTATATTCCTGTACATAGGGGGCAGTATTATAGTAGTTATATACCTGTACATAGGGGGCAGTATTATAGTAGTTATATTCCTGTACATAGGAGGCAGTATTATAGTAGTTATATTCGTGTACATAGGAGGCAGTATTATAGTAGTTATATTCTTGTACATAGGGGGCAGTATTATAGTAGTTATATTCCTGTACATAGGGGCCAGTATTATAGTAGTTATCTTCCTGTACATAGGGGGCAGTATTATAGTAGTTATAATCTTGTACAAAGGGGGCAGTATTATAGTAGTTATATTCTTGTACATGGGGACAGTATTATAGTAGTTATATTCCTGTACATAGGGGGCAGTATTATAGTAGTTATATTCTTGTACATAGGGGGCAGTATTATAGTAGTTATATTCTTGTACATAGGGGGCAGTATTATAGTAGTTATATTCCTGTACATAGGGGCAGTATTATAGTAGTTATATTCCTGTACATAGGGGGCAGTATTATAGCAGTTATATTCTTGTACATAGGGGGCAGTATTATAGTAGTTATATTCTTGCACATAGGGGGCAGTATTATAGTAGTTATATTCCTGTACATAGGGGGCAGTATTATAGTAGTTATATTCCTGTACATAGGAGGCAGTATTATAGTAGTTATATTCTTGTACATAGGAGGCAGTATTATAGTAGTTATATTCGTGTACATAGGGGGCAGTATTATAGTAGTTATATTCCTGTACATAGGAGGCAGTATTATAGTAGTTATATTCTTGTACATAGGGGGCAGTATTATAGTAGTTATATTCTTGTACATAGGGGGGTAGTATTATAGTAGTTATATTCTTGTACATAGGGGGCAGTATTATAGTAGTTATATTCCTATACATAGGGAGCAGTATTATAGTAGTTATATTCTTGTACATGGGGACAGTATTATAGTAGTTATATTCCTGTTCATAGGGGGCAGTATTATAGTAGTTATATTCCTGTACATAGAGGGCAGTATTATAGTAGTTATATTCTTGTACATAGGGGGCAGTATTATAGTAGTTATATTCTTGTACATAGGAGGCAGGATTATAGTAGTTATATTCTTGTACATAGGGGGCAGTATTATAGTAGTTTTATTCTTGTACATAGGAGGCAGTATTATAGTAGTTATATTCCTGTACATAGGGGGCAGTATTATAGTAGTTATATTCTTGTACATAGGGGGCAGTATTATAGTAGTTATATTCCTGTACATAGGGGCAGTATTATAGTAGTTATATTCTTGTACATAGGGGGCAGTATTATAGTAGTTATATTCCTGTACTTTAATCCAGATTTCGGGATAATTTTTATAATTGACTCGTTTTCATCGTCACGGCAGAGTTTTGTGCCTTACACATAGGACCCTTCAAAAGTCGAGAAAATAAAAACAAACAAAAAAAGAGATGACGAGCAATTAAAAAACATTTCGACTTTGTCTCACGAAACGAACTTCCCGTCCACACAAATAATTAGCTGCCATTGAAACTTAATTACTTTTACTAACAAAAGGCAGAAACCTTTAGATCACTTGAATCAAAACACATTTATGCCGAGGAGAAAGTAACGGGTTGTTTGCTTCAGTGACTTTTAGGATTATGGACGCGCTCAGAATAACAAACTGTGTGAAGGGTCTGGCAGTCGGCATCTAGTTAAAAATAATTGTGCTATTAAGTAGGGATCTTGCCGTGTAATTATTCATATGTTGTAAGTGGGGAGCTGGATGAGTAAAGGGGTTGTTTGGGGTAATTGATGGCAGCCATCTTGGCCTTTGATGCCTTAGTTTCAAAATTTCTAAGGATCTATCTAATAGTTCAGAATTTAATTGCCCATGAAATACAAAAATATTGTATTGAACCACCAGAGAATCCTTGGAGCCATCTTGATACTTTATTTTATGAGGAAACCTCATCAATGGGGTTTAGAAGATTCTCTATGACAAGAGTCAGGTGAGCCGTCGTTTCACCATCTTCTGAAGACCTTTATCATATTGTCACTCATCGTATTATTTCTTGCTCCACTCAGTTCTTCCACCAGTTCATTCTCCTTTCGGGATGCTCCTCGGTGCTTAGCTAGTCACATGACTAATGTCAGTCTCAAAAAAGATCTCAATGACACACAAGCATCTCCTATGCCAGTGGTGGCAAACCTATGGCACTGTTGCCAGAGATGGCACTCGGAAGGCCTCTCTGTGGGCACACGGGCTGTCTCCCAGGCACAGAGTTCACCAGACATGGCATCTTCCTGCAGTCTCAGGCAGTCCAAGTAGTGCCCTGCTATTGTAAAGTGACCCATCCTGTGCTGCCTGGTCCTGTCCGAGGAGTGAGAAGCTGTGGACAGGGTCGGATTAGAGCTCCAAAATCCTGCTAGCAATAAGTTTGTTACTGACTAAATTGCCATGTTGGCACTTTGGGAAAAGCTAGTGGTTTTTGGGGTCTCATTTTGGGCACTCGAGCTCTAAAAGGTTCTCCATCACTGTCCTAGGCTTTCATTTATACAAGTATGGAAGCAACTCAACCACATCATAAGGCACAACATTCCCTGTTTTATCCTTCCTTTGGTCTTAGCATCATTCCCCGTGGTGTTTGACTAAACCCAGTTTAACATAAGATCTCCCTCACACTTCAGCACCTACAATCCACTCATTGAAGAGAAGTCCCGGACATGCACAGTATGGTGAACCTCAACCCTACCTGCAGATGGTGCCTCAAAAGCCTATTCCTTGGTGACTGACTAAGACCACACTTTCTCAAGGCCTTGATTACACTCAAGCACCTTCTATGCCTGCCCTCACTGCATGGGTGAACCTCAACCCCACTTGCAGATGGTTGAGCATGATATTTCCTGTTTCAATCTTCTCTTTGACTTCACTGCCAAACTGCTTCAAGGTTGACAAAGTCAAAACCTCCTTTCGGTCTCTCTGAAGGTCTCACTAACTCTCAAGCACCTACTGCATTCTCAGCAGAAAGGCCAAACCTGTAGAGCATGGTGGATCTCACACCCAGAGAGTCTGGACAGCTCTCCCTTGACCTTACTGTCATGTTTCCCTTGACCTTTAAGTTCATGCCTCCTCTCAGTCTTGAATACATTTTTATTGAACTTAAGACCTTACTATGCATTCACCTTGCAGAAGATGGTATTGGTTCACCTAAACCCTGCCTGCCATTGGTCACGCCAAACATCTTTTGGGTTTACCAGCACACAAACTGGTGGTTGACTAATCTCATACTTCTACTTACTATGCAGTTACTTAACAAAAATTCCCTATATAAATTAAATGGGTGCAGCTGGACCCTACCTGCAGAGGGTGAGACACAACATTTCTAGTGCCATTACTCCAAATTGTCATGGCCACCCCCACGATCCTTGGTACGGATCGTGGGTACACCCATGCCCTTCCCTGGAAGAGGAAGAAGAGGCTGAAGCAGTAATGAAGAGGGGCCCTAAAAGGGAAGGCCACGGGTGTACCCGCGATCCGTACCGAGGATTGCGGGTGCGGCTGTAACAATCATCTTAGGACTATTGTAAGCCAGGCTTGACCAGGAGGCCTCATACAACGAGCCAGGAAGCCCACTTCTGTTGAGACTCTAACAATCCCTGACCACTTTGTTTGCCCATTTCACTATATTGGGACACCCGAGCAGTGAATTAGTAGAGGTTAGGGCTCTTTTTTAACCAAATAAAAATTTTTTATAAAAGTCTCTTCATATTTTTTATACACAGTGGAAAAGTTATGAGAAAGGTCACACAAGTGCACCCAACCTTAGAATATCAAGGAGGACGTAATGCAAAACTGGTCAATGTAATTAGAAGTGATGGGTCAATCCCAGAAAGTGTATAAGGCAACGTAATTTAGTAAAATGACCCTGTCTGGGGAAGAGCTGACACATTGGCTGCTCATATATATTTCATTGCATATTTGTTACCCCATTAATGCATAAAGATGACCCAACTTCAAGGAGAAGACCTGATGTAAGCACAAAAGTTCCTTCTCACCTCTGCTGTGCGATTCAACATCTCCTCCGGTCATTCACCGTCAGGGAGGTGCTCCGGAGAACTAATAAGACTTACTCATGGGTGACCTTCAATTAAATGTGTGAATAATGAGCCCAATGTAAAACAGAGGACATCTGGATATCGATATACATCAATTTGTTTTAACCAGTTTTCTTGCTGATGACTTGTCACACTCTCCGAGTGGAAGGATGTCTCCGCCATCTATTAGCAACCCTCCGTCGGGCCTCATAGCCGGATTACTCTCTGTACATCCAGAGTGTCTCCGAGATGAAGACTTTGCTATTGGACAGCTTTCTGCAAGAAGCTTCATTTAACTAAGGTATTGGGTGGAGGTGTAGGCATCATGTTATATTATGGTCTAGAAAAAGACATTTAGGGGATGTTTGAAGGGGTCTCCAGAGAACTATTTTAGCAGAGTTGTAGAAATTGAAAGTTTTCATTGCATTCCCCTCTCAAGTGTCCTATAACACTATGATATGACCACCGGGATCCTAAACGATCATTTGGGATCATAGACACTGAATGGAGTAAGACCTGTGGGGATCTCCAACCTTTTACCTTGATGCATTATCTGTCTGAAGAGAACTCATACTTTGAATGAATGTTGCTAGCCAACCACAGCGCCATATGTTGTCTAGTGTCCGTTCTTGGTATTGCATCTTTGCCTCATTCCCTTCAATGAAACTGAGCTCAAACCAGGCTACATGACCAATGGATGGGATGAAGGCCTGAGAATTAAGCTCAGCCATTGCAACCATAAGAAGCTGATCAGTGGAGGCGCCAAGTGTTGGACTGCTACCAATTGGAAATTATTGATCTGTCCTATCGAGGAATCATCAAGTATTTCATAGTCATAGTTTATACGGTTGAAAAAAGACACATGTCCAAGTTCAACCAAGGAAGGGAAGGGATTGGATGAGGAAGGGATTTAGGGGAAACAAATCTATATAACATAACCATCAATGTTATTTAGGTCTAAAAAGGCATCTAGACCAGAGATGAGCGAGTATACTCGTCTGCGCTTGATGCTCGTTCGAGTATTAGAGTACTCGGAACGGCTCTTTGCCCAGACGAGTATTTCCCCTGCTTGAGATCGAGCATTTATTTAAGAAAAGACAGTGAAGAACAGTGAAGAATACAATTAAAACAGTGAACACAGTGAACACAGGATCATTGTGAAGAACACAGTGAAGAACACATTGCAGATGTTCCAAACATCTGCTAACTTAGCCAAAGACACGAGCGCCGATGCTGGATCAGGCATGCTGGAGCGGAGGCTGAAGTGGAGCAGAGCTGGGCTGGAGCGGGCATCACGGAGCGGGCATGGAGGAGCGGAGCAGGCATCACGGAGCAGGTATGGAGGATCGGAGCTGGGCTGGAGCGGGCATGGAGGATCGGAGCGGGGGCTGAAGTGGTGTGAATGATCAGAGCGGGGGCTGAAGTGGAGGCTGGAGCGCAGCGGGCTGGAGCAGGACCAACAGCACAGAAAGAACACAGTAAAGAACACATTGCAGATGTTCCGAACATCTGCTAACTTATCCAAAGACACGCATGCAGAACGGTGTTCTTCACAATAGTACATGAAGAAAAATATGTGTGAAGAACACATTGCAGATGTTTCCATATTGTGAAGAACATCGTTCTGCACGAGTGTCTTCCGATAAGTTAGCCGATGTACAGAAGATCTGCAATGTGTTCTTCACTGTGTTCTTTCAATGTGTTCTTTCAGTGAAGAATGCTCGGGTCTCCCATTGACTTCAATGGGGCTCGTTATTCGAGACGAGCACTCGAGCATCGGGAAAAGTTTGTCTCGAATAACGAGTACCTGAGCATTTTCTAATCTAGACCCTTTTGAAGCTCTCTGCTGTCCCTGCTGTGACCTGAGCCTGAGGCAGGCTATTGCACAGATTGACCGTTCTCATAGTAAAACAGCCCTGTTGCCTCTGGTGATTAAACATTGATTTCTCCAGATGCCGACAGGACCCCCTCGTATTTTGATTTCAATTAAATATTGAATATTGAAAATTGATTTAAAATCAGAAAATCCCTTGAAATAGAGACGTGGAAGAGGACATCTGACCACGAGATACATGAAGACAAACCTCGGAGATCATGAGCTAGACATAGAGATGTGAAGACACAGCAGTAGACATGAGGTAGGAGCAGACGAGTTTATCTCAAAGCTTCTATGACTACTTTATTTTTGTCATGAACAAATTGGATTCTGCTTGGAGATGGGTGGTCCGCGCCCGGCTAATGAGTCCTAATACTTCCAGCACTGTATTAAACATCTTCCTTTTTGGCCGTGTGTCTATAATTCCAGTTCAATTTGCACTTTAAGCAAATGTAGGCAACTTGACAGATCCTAATACTGGAGGATAATTCCGGCCGATATTGGAAAGTTGACAAGTGAGCGCAGCCTGGTTAGAGACGCCAATAATGGCTCCCAGCCACACAGCGCCTGCTCTCCGTCTACAGCAATCCATCGATTGCCGCTATTCGGCTGATATGAATGTTGGGTCTGATCAATGATCTCGTACAGATCAGGCAGCCTTAATCAAAGACTGATGACAGGAAGACAACTGAGGTCAAGATGATGGGGGGGCAGCGCTATACGTTACTTCTGGAGAACAGTATGTATCATGGTGATGAATTCACTCTCATAACATGTGTTATTTATCATTCCCTTTAATAGCACCTCCAGTATTTCCCATGAAATTACAATTACTTGGCATCATTCCTCCGCAATCTTCATTGTGCTTTTTAAATGCAATTACCCTTAAATATATTTGGGGGGAGGGGGGAGCACAGCCATATCCGTATTTGATTTACACGGAGACACAGAAAGGCAGTATTATCTTTACCTACTTAATTTACAGACTGAGCGGAGGAGGCAGTACTATCTGTACCTATGTCATTTACAGGGTGAGACAGTGAGGCAGTACTATCTATAACTACATCATTTACAGGGAGAGACAAGGAGGCAGTACTATATATAACTACATCATTTACAGGGAGGGACAGGGAGACAGTACTATCTGTACCTACATCATTTACAGGGAGGGACAGGGAGGCAGTACTATCTGTACCTACATCATTTACAGGGAGACACATAAAGGAAGTACTATTTGTACCTATATCATTTACAGGGAGAGACAAGGAGACAGCACTATCTATAACGACATAATTTACAGGGAGGGACTGGGAGGCAGTACTATCTATAACTACATCATTTACAGGGAGGGACAGGGAGACAGTACTATCTGTACCTACATCATTTACAGGGAGACACATAAAGGAAGTACTATCTGTACCTATGTCATTTCCAGGGAGAGACAAGGAGGCAGCACTATCTAAAACTATATCATTTACAGGGAGAGACAAGGAGACAGCACTATCTATAACTACATCATTTACAGGGACGGACAGGGAGGCAGTACTATCTATAACTACATCATTTACAGGGAGGGACAGGGAGACAGTACTATCTGTACCTACATCATTTACAGGGAGAGACAAGGAGACAGCACTATCTGTAACTATATCATTACAGGGAGAGACAGTGAGGCAGTACTATCTGTACCTACATCAGTTACAGGGAGGAACAGGGAGGCAGTACTATATATAACTACATCATTTACAGGGAGGGACAGGGAGACAGTACTATCTGTACCTACATCATTTACAGGGAGGGACAGGGAGGCAGTACTATCTGTACCTACATCATTTACAGGGAGGGACAGGGAGACAGTACTATCTGTACCTACATCATTTACAGGGAGACACATAAAGGAAGTACTATCTGTACCTATATCATTTACAGGGAGAGACAAGGAGACAGCACTATCTATAACGACATAATTTACAGGGAGGGACTGGGAGGCAGTACTATCTATAACTACATCATTTACAGGGAGGGACAGGGAGGCAGTACTATCTATAACTACATCATTTACAGGGAGGGACAGGGAGACAGTACTATCTATAACTACATCATTTCCAGGGAGAGACAAGGAGGCAGTACTATCTATAACTATATCATTTACAGGGAGAAACAAGGAGACAGCACTATCTGTAACTATATCATTACAGGGAGAGACAAGGAGGCAGTACTATCTATAACTATATCATTTACAGGGAGGAACATAAAGACATTACTATCTATACCTACTTCATTTACAGGCTGAGACAAGGAGGCAGTACTATCTATAACTACATCATTTACAAGGAAAGACAGGGAGACAGTACTTTCTGTACCTATATAATTTACAGGGAGACACAAATGCAATACTATCTACATCTACATCATTTACAGGGAGGGACAGGGAGACAGTACTATCTGTACCTACATCATTTACAGGGAGAGACAATGAGGCAGTACTATCTGTACCGACATAATTCACAAGGAGAGACATGGAGGTAGTACTATCTGTGCCTTAACCATTTACAGGGAGAGACAGGGATGCAATACTATCTGTATCTACCTCATTTACAGGGAGGGATAGGGAGGCAGCACTATCTGTGCCTTTTTAATTTACATTTTAAAACAGGAACCCAGTACTATCTGTGTGTACATGATATATAGACGGGAAGGTAAATGAAAGATTTAGAGCCTTAGGAGATGGAGCTTTATGTTGCCTCCATCTTTTTATTGATATTAACAATTCTATGATTTTTCCTCTTGATGTCTCGTTACACATCCAGCTGATATCTGATCTGTTCTGTTGTTCTGATCATCCTGCAGACTTTTCCAGAGGCCGATGCTGGGTCCTAAAACCCCTGCGCCTCCTTGTTGTAGTAGAGTGGTGGAGTGGGGTGTGATATCTCTCTGTAATCTCATCAATGTATTTATTTCCTCATCAGTGTAAATATTTTAGGCCGGGATCGGTCCGGTGCCGATTGCCGCTGATTCTCCAAGCATCTGGCGGATTAAAAATTCACATTTTATTATTTACTGTTGATTATGGGAATAAAATAAGAAAAGATTTATTATGTGTTACATAGTTGCCAGCGAGGAGCGCTGCTCCGGAGAGGACATTGTGTGCTGCTAGTTTGGGTGAGAAGAATCTGCAGAACACGACGATCTACAATGGTTCTCAAGAGGCGAAGACAAAGCGACGAAAATGAACGGGAAAAGCGAAAGGAACATGAAAATATCATCAGAAGAGAAGGCGACGGTCATGTTCTCTACATATAAACCAGTCACTCATTTACTAATAGGAAAAAAAATTCTGATTTATTTAAAAAAAAACTGATTTAGAGATTCATTTGGTAATTTAATTACTTTTCGAATTTATTATTTCTTATTCTCTATAATTTATATAATTTTTAAATACATTTATTATCCAACTTTCTTAGTCATTTATTCAATCATTCCTCACATTCTGGCTCATTCACTTTCACTTATATCTGATTTATTAATTAATGGATCTCCTTATGTATATATATCGGGGCAGATTTACTTACCCGGTCCATTCGCGATCCAGCGGCGCGTTCTCTGCGGTGGATTCGGGTCCGGCCGGGATTTATTAATGTAGTTCCTCCACCGTCCACCAGGTGGCGCTGCTGCGCTGAAGACCATCGTAACGCACTGGAATACACCGAGCCAGGCTGAGTGAAGGTAAGTGCATTTTTTTTAAAATGCTGTGTTTTTTCCAAATCCGTCGGGTTTTCGTTCGGCCACGCCCCCCGATTTCCGTCGCATGCATGCCAGCGCCGATGCGCCACAATCCGATCGCGTGCGGCAAAATCCCAGGGCAATACAGGGGAAATCGGTGCAAATCGGAAATATTCGGGTAACGCGTCGGGAAAATGCGAATCGGGCCCTTAGTAAATGACCCCCAGTATGTGTGAAGAACACATTGCAGATGTTTCCATACACGCCCACGCGTGTTTTCGGCTAAGTTAGCAGATGTGTTCTTTACTGGAATGATCCTGTGTTCACTGTTTTCATTGTGTTCTTCACTGTTCTTCACTGTGTTTCGTTAAGTAAATGCTCGATCTCGAGCCGGCGAGATACTCATCTGAGGAACGAGCCGTTTCGAGTACTCTCATACTTGAACGAGCATCAGGCTCAGGCGAGTATACTCGCTCATCTCTAATAATATCCCATTAGTTCTGGTATCTCACTGCTTTTACAGTAAAACATCCCGTCCATAATGACCATCAACAAAATCCCCTTATTGTCCATTCTAGTGTCTTGACATTATACTTCCCACTGAGATTATCCAGGATCCTGTAGAACTTATGTATCAGCCATCACATCATCCGGTGGCAGCAAGGTCCATGGTGTCCCTGCTCTTACAGTAAAGAATCCTGTCTATGATGATTATAACCAAGACCAGTGTTTTATGATTATCTATTCTACAATGTGCACATTATACATAAAAATGATTAGGCACCTCCTGAACTTCTACAATGTATCACCATCATATGTAAGTCAGGCACATAGTATCACTCCTCTAACAGTAGAGAATCCAGTCTATGATAATCATTATTACCAAGATCTGTGTTTTATGATTATGTATTCTACAATGTGTACAGTATACATCCTAAATATATAATTAGGTATCTAGGTGCCTCCTGAACTCCTACAATGTATCAACATCCTATGGAAGTCAGGCACATAGTATCACTGCTCTGACAGTAGAGAATCCTCTCTATGATGATCATTACCAAGATCAGTGCTCTCCCCATTTTTGTGTTTGAGCATTATACATCCTAAATATATAATTAGCCATCTAGCCAAATCTTAAACTTCTACAATGTATCAACATCCTATGGAAGTCAGGCACATAGTGTCACTGCTCTTACTGTAAAGAATCCTGTCTATGACGATTATTACCAAGATCAGTGCTCTCCCCATTCTTGTGTTTGTACATTATACATCCTAAATATATGATTAGGCACAGAGTCACCTCCTGAACATCTACAATGTGACAAGGTCCTGCGGCAGCGAGGTCTACGGTGTCTTTTCTCTTACAGTAAAGAATCCTGTCTATGGCGATGGTAAAACCATCTTTCCTTTAGGCATCAGTGTTATGGTCCATTATAAATTTATAAAGTTACCCAGAGTCCACTTATTAGGCGCCTCAGTCCCTCCTGACCCAGCGCCATGTATCAGCCATCACATCATCCTGGTGCAGGAAGGTCCATGGTGTCTTTGCTCTTACAGTAAAGATTGTCTTTAACAATTATTAGGAAGATGTAGGAATCATTGTATGTGTAATCTATGTGACCCCCCTCCTCGCTCCTCCAGGGCTATTACTTAAAAACTGACCTTTAAATTAACCCTTTGCACCTCACATCCCCACAATGACACGATGTAACCTCCATATATACAGTAACTCTGCTCCATGGTGACTCTTTACACTCCCGGCAGATGTCGCAGACACGGTGCAATCAGCGGGTGACGCAGCAATCACCGCAGAGCTGCACTAATGGCCCCCATTACTGGGATCAGGATGGGGGAACCTAACAACAGCCGCTGCTCTCCGCTCACATCGCCATGGAAACTAAAATGCTTCTGTACTTTATCTTTCAGTGAAAAACTTTGTTGCTTTTTTTTCTGTTTGATTAGAAAATCCTGAGAATAATGAGGGACGAGCGATCTATAAGTCATTAGTCCTAAGTACAAAACCGCTGCAGAGCGACGGCGGAATATCACATACGATGGCGGTATACAACTATACACAATGGGGCACATTTACTTACCCGGCCCATTCGCGATCCAGCGGCGCGTTCTCTGCACAGGATTCGGGTCCGGCTGGGATTTAAGATGGTAGTTCCTCCGCCGTCCACCAGGTGGCGCTGCAGCGCCGAAAATAATCTTAACGCCCCGGAATGCACCATCCCATAGAAGGTGAAGGTGAGCGCTCCCCAAGCGACACATTTTCGGTTTTTAAATGCGGCGGTTTTTCCGAATACGTCGGGTTTTCGTTCGGCCACGCCCCCCCGATTTCTGTCGCGCGCATGCCGGCCCCGATGCGCCACAATCCGATCGCGTGCGCCAAAAACCCGGGGCAATTCATGTACAAGCGGCGCAAATCGGAAATATTCGGGTAACACGTCGGGAAAACGCGAATCGGGCCCTTAGTAAATGACCCCCAATGTATCTCAGCCTATCATGTGTGATACAGTCTGCTGAGCTGTGTATCTCATCCTATCCTGTGTGATACTGTCTGCTGAGCTATGTATCTAATCCTATCCTGTGTGATACAGTCTGCTGAGCTGTGTATCTCATCCTATCCTGTGTGATGCTGTCTGCTGAGCTGTGTATCTAATCCTATTCTGTGTGATACTGTCTGCTGAGCTGTGTATCTAATCCTATCCTGTGTGATACTGTCTGCTGAGCCGTGTATCTAATCCTGTCCTGTGTGATACTGTCTGCTGAGCTGTGTATCTAATCCTATCCTGTGTGATACTGTCTGCTGAGCTGTGTATCTAATCCTATCCTGTGTGATACTGTCTGCTGAGCTGTGTATCTAATACTATTATGTGTGATACTGACTGTTGAACTGTGTATCTAATCCTATCCTGTGTGATACTGTCTGCTGAGCCGTGTATCTAATCCTATCCTGTGTGATACTGTCTGCTGAGCTATGTATCTAATCCTATCCTGTGTGATACTGTCTGCTGAGCTGTGTATCTAATCCTATGCTGTGTGATACTGTCTGCTGAGCTATGTATCTAATCCTATCCTGTGTGATACTGTCTGCTGAGCTGTGTATCTAATCCCATCCTGTGTGATACTGTCTGCTGAGCTGTGTATCTAATCCTAGCATGTGTGATACTGTCTGCTAAGCTGTGTATCTAATCCTATCCTGTGTGATACTGTCTGCTAAGCTGTGTATCTAATCCTATCCTGTGTGATACTGTCTGCTGAGCTGTGTATCTAATCCTCTCCTGTGTGATACTGTCTGCTGAGCTGTGTATCTAATCCTCTCCTGTGTGATACTGTCTGCTGAGCTGTGTATCTAATCCTAGCATGTGTGATACAGTCTGCTGAGCTGTGTATCTAATCCTAGCATGTGTGATACTGTCTGCTGAGCTGTGTATCTAATCCTATCCTGTGTGATACTGTCTGCTGAGATGTGTATCTCAGCCTATCCTGTGTGATACTGACTGCTGAGTTGTGTATCTAATCCTATGCTGTGTGATACTGTCTGCTGAGATGTGTATCTAATCCTATCCTGTGTGATACTGTCTTCTGAGCTGTGTATCTAATCCTAGCATGTGCGATACTGCCTGCTGAGCTGTGTATCTAATCCTAGCATGTGCGATACTGCCTGCTGAGCTGTGTATCTAATCCTATACTGTGTGATACTGTCTGCTGAGATGTGTATCTAATCCTATCCTGTGTGATACTGTCTGCTGAGCTGTGTATCTAATCCTAGCATGTGTGATACAGTCTGCTGAGCTGTGTATCTAATCCTAGCATGTGTGATACTGTCCGCTGAGCTGTGTATCTAATCCTATCCTGTGTGATACTGTCTGCTGAGATGTGTATCTCAGCCTATTCTGTGTGATACTGACTGCTGAACTGTGTATCTAATCCTATACTGTGTGATACTATCTGCTGAGATGTGTATCTAATCCTATCCTGTGTGATACTGTCTGCTGAGCTGTGTATCTAATCCTAGCATGTGTGATACAGTCTGCTGAGCTGTGTATCTAATCCTAGCATGTGTGATACTGTCCGCTGAGCTGTGTATCTAATCCTATCCTGTGTGATACTGTCTGCTGAGATGTGTATCTCAGCCTATCCTGTGTGATACTGACTGCTGAACTGTGTATCTAATCCTATGCTGTGTGATACTGTCTGCTGAGATGTGTATCTAATCCTATCCTGTGTGATACTGTCTTCTGAGCTGTATATCTAATCCTAGCATGTGTGATACTGCCTGCTGAGCTGTGTATCTAATCCTGTCATGTGTGATACTGTCTGCTGAGCTGTGTATCTAATCCTATGCTGTGTGATACTGTCTGCTGAGATGTGTATCTCAGCCTATCCTGTGTGATACTGTCTGCTGAGCTGTGTATCTAATCCCATCCTGTGTGATACTGTCTGCTGAGCTGTGTATCTAATCCTAGCATGTGTGATACTGTCTGCTAAGCTGTGTATCTAATCCTAGCATGTGTGATACTGTCTGCTAAGCTGTGTATCTAATCCTATCCTGTGTGATACTGTCTGCTGAGCTGTGTATCTAATCCTCTCCTGTGTGATACTGTCTGCTGAGCTGTGTATCTAATCCTAGCATGTGTGATACAGTCTGCTGAGCTGTGTATCTAATCCTAGCATGTGTGATACTGTCTGCTGAGCTGTGTATCTAATCCTATCCTGTGTGATACTGTCTGCTGAGATGTGTATCTCAGCCTATCCTGTGTGATACTGACTGCTGAACTGTGTATCTAATCCTATGCTGTGTGATACTGTCTGCTGAGATGTGTATCTAATCCTATCCTGTGTGATACTGTCTTCTGAGCTGTGTATCTAATCCTAGCATGTGCGATACTGCCTGCTGAGCTGTTTATCTAATCCTAGCATGTGCGATACTGCCTGCTGAGCTGTGTATCTAATCCTGTCATGTGTGATACTGTCTGCTGAGCTGTGTATCTAATCCTATGCTGTGTGATACTGTCTGCTGAGATGTGTATCTCAGCCTATCCTGTGTGATACTGACTGCTGAACTGTGTATCTAATCCTATGCTGTGTGATCCTGTCTGCTGAGCTGTGTATCTAATCCTATGCTGTGTGATACTGTCTGCTGAGATGTGTATCTCAGCCTATTCTGTGTGATACTGACTGCTGAACTGTGTATCTAATCCTATACTGTGTGATACTGTCTGCTGAGATGTGTATCTAATCCTATCCTGTGTGATACTGTCTGCTGAGCTGTGTATCTAATCCTAGCATGTGTGATACAGTCTGCTGAGCTGTGTATCTAATCCTAGCATGTGTGATACTGTCCGCTGAGCTGTGTATCTAATCCTATCCTGTGTGATACTGTCTGCTGAGATGTGTATCTCAGCCTATCCTGTGTGATACTGACTGCTGAACTGTGTATCTAATCCTATGCTGTGTGATACTGTCTGCTGAGATGTGTATCTAATCCTATCCTGTGTGATACTGTCTTCTGAGCTGTGTATCTAATCCTAGCATGTGTGATACTGCCTGCTGAGCTGTGTATCTAATCCTGTCATGTGTGATACTGTCTGCTGAGCTGTGTATCTAATCCTATGCTGTGTGATACTGTCTGCTGAGATGTGTATCTCAGCCTATCCTGTGTGATACTGACTGCTGAACTGTGTATCTAATCCTATGCTGTGTGATACTGTCTGCTGAGCTGTGTATCTAATCCTATGCTGTGTGATACTGTCTGCTGAGATGTGTATCTCAGCCTATTCTGTGTGATACTGACTGCTGAACTGTGTATCTAATCCTATGCTGTGTGATACTGTCTGCTGAGATGTGTATCTAATCCTATCCTGTGTGATACTGTCTGCTGAGCTGTGTATGTAATCCTATCCCGTGTGATACTGTCTGCTGAGCTGTGTATCTAATCCTATCCTGTGTGATACTGTCTGCTGAGCTGTGTATCTAATCCTATCCTGTGTGATACTGTCTGCTGAGCTGTGTATCTAATCCTATCCTGTGTGATACTGTCTGCTGAGCTGTGTATCTAATCCTATCCTGTGTGATACTGTCTGCTGAGCTATGTATCTAATCCTGTCCTGTGTGATACTGTCTGCTGAGCTGTGTATCTAATCCTATCCTGTGTGATACTGTCTGCTGAGCTGTGTATCTAATCCTATCCTGTGTGATACTGTCTGCTGAGCTGTGTATCTAATACTATTATGTGTGATACTGACTGTTGAACTGTGTATCTAATCCTATCCTGTGTGATACTGTCTGCTGCCCCACCCACTAATGAAAGTTGACCCGCCCCTGAGGTTCTCTCATATTGAAATGTACAAATTAATGAGCAAATCACCACTGATTGCAATGGTGTGTAAGGAGCCTGAATGTCCAGAGTATGAAACAGGAAGAGGGAACAGCAGAATAAGGAAGTTATTGTTCTAATCCACCTAATCCATTACATTGTGTAAAATAAATTGAGAGCGGAGCGTCCGGAATATTGTCCTGATCCATCAGTTACAGTCCATGTTCCGTATTACAGCAGGAACAACCCAACATATGAGAAGGTTCTGTACTCACCGGGGGATGAAACAAAGTATCAAGAAAGATAAGGAAAAGTTCTTACCTAAAAGGAGAATAAAACACAGAAATGAGTCACACACAAAGAGCATAAAGTCATCTATGTATCATCTATGTATCATCTATGTATCATCTATGTATCATCTATGTATCATCTATGTATCATCTATGTATCATCTATGTATCCTCTATCTATCATCTATCTATCATCTATCTATCATCTATCATCTATGTATCATCTATGTATCATCTATGTATCATCTATGTATCATCTATGTATCATCTATCTATCATCTATGTATCATCTATGTATCATCTATGTATCATCTATGTATCATCTATGTATCATCTATGTATCATCTATCTATCATCTATGTATCATCTATGTATCATCTATGTATCATCTATGTATCATCTATGTATCATCTATCTATCATCTATGTATCATCTATGTATCCTCTATGTATCCTCTATGTATCATCTATCATCTATGTATCATCTATGTATCATCTATCTATCATCTATCTATCATCTATCTATCATCTATCTATCATCTATCTATCTATCTCCTATCTATCTATCTATCTATCTCCTATCTATCTATCTATCTATCTCCTATCTATCTATCTCCTATCTATCTATCTCCTATCTATCATCTATCTATCATCTATCTATCATCTATGTATCATCTATGTATCATCTATGTATCATCTATGTATCATCTATGTATCATCTTTGTATCATCTATGTATCATCTATGTATCATCTATGTATCATCTATGTATCATCTATGTATCATCTATGTATCATCTATCTATCATCTATGTATCATCTATGTATCATCTATGTATCATCTATCTATCTCCTATCTATCATCTATCTATCATCTATCTATCATCTATGTATCATCTATGTATCATCTATCTATCATCTATGTATCATCTATGTATCATCTATGTATCATCTATCTATCATCTATGTATCATCTATGTATCATCTATCTCTCTATCTATCTATCTATCATCTATGTATCATCTATCTATCATCTATGTATCATCTATCTATCTATCTATCTATCTATCTATCTATCTCCTATCTATCTATCTATCTATCATCTATCTATCCTCTATCTATCATCTATGTATCATCTGTGTATCATCTATCGATCTATCTATCTATCTATCTATCTTCTATCTATCTATCTATCTCCTATCTATCTCCTATCTATCTATCTATCTATCTATCTATCTCCTATCTATCTATCTATCTATCTCCTATCTATCTATCTATCTATCTATCTATCTATCTATCTATCTTCTATCTATCTATCTATCTCCTATCTATCTATCTATCTATCTATCTATCTATCTATCTATCTATCTATCTCCTATCTGTCTATCTATCTATCTATCTCCTATCTATCTATCTATCTATCTCCTATCTCCTATCTATCTATCTATCTATCTATCTATCTATCTATCTATCTCCTATCTATCTCCTATCTATCTCCTATCTATCGATCTATCTATCTCCTATCTATCTCCTATCTATCTATCTATCTATCTATCTCCTATCTATCTATCTATCTATCTCCCTATCTATCTATCTATCTATCTATCTATCTATCTATCTATCTATCTCCTATCTATCTATCTATCTATCTATCTATCTCCTATCTATCTATCTATCTATCTATCTATCTATCTATCTATCTATCTATCTATCTATCTTCTATCTCCTATCTATGTATCATCTATTCATTTATGTATCATTTATCCATTTATCCATCTCAAAATTCCAAAAGGGGCAATAGCTCATCCCAAAAATACCATATCCACGTAATAAAATGTAACTTTTATTATCATTATCGTTATAAAGGAATCGGCAGGTGAAGATATAGGGGCAGATTTATCAAGCTGTCTGAAAGTCAAAATATTTCTACTTGCCCATGGCAACCAATCACAGCTCAGCTTTCATTTTACCAGTGCTCATGAATATTAGGGAGGGAATATTTTATGAAGTAGGTCCGCCCAATAGGAGTCCGAGTTCCAGAGGAGGCGTGGCCAAAACGTTAGCGTTCTCAGGCTAGTCCTAATGTCCCAGATGGTAACGCGGTCATGTGACAGGGTCACCTTTACTGATTGATATGACCCTCCAAAGCCGCCCCTCCCTAGCAGAAATCGTTTCCCACTTACAAAGAGCAAATTCATGTTTAATAGTAGGAAAGATTCTAGAATCATTGTAGAAAATTCTATATTTATTACATTGGTTTATAATATAAATATATAATATCATTTCCAAAAAGTCACAAAAGTACAGAAAATGAGTAACAGCTTGTACAATGTCATAGGGGCAGTTCCCTAATATTGGGGGGGGGGGGAAGAGAAGGAAAGATGAGGAGGAGATAAAGATGGTGCAAGGAAAGGGAGCATTAAAGAGACTATAAGGGGCTGATGCACAGAGAGCGGGGGAGGGGAATCCTTAAAGGAAAAGGGGATTCTCCTTCTCTCCTGAAGGGTCTCTGTGTGGGACGAGGACACCCTCTACCTGCAGACATTGCCAACTGAGCAAGAAGACTGAAGGCATCAATCTGGTGGGAAATCTAGAAAGTATCTTATATCAGGGACCGTGGACTTATACGTGGACAATAACAAGCTTCTGTTGGAAGAAGACAATCCCTTTAAGGTTTAAAATATTTCACCACATCCAAAAAGTTCCCGACGTCCATAAAACAAAGGTAACTAGGCAGAAACACAAAATGACAAGAAAATGCTCCAAACTCAACGACTCCTCACTCCGCACTCATCACCGGCCTTCAATGTACCATGAACTCAAAAATTCCTCAAATAACACAAAAACGAGCCCATCGGCCGGCGATAGCATCTCCCGTTTGCAGAACGCATCCATCCGTGTGTATCGGACTTGCACCGAAATGCATTTTAAGGTTCTTCGGAACAATGACTGGCGCGGTAGCCTCCGCGTGACCCCCGAAAGAGATTACATGAAAGGTTAATTACTGCACAAGGAAAGAAAATTGACTTTGCCATTGTCTGCGAAGGCTTCATCGCTAAATCCTCCGACTCCATTTACTTTTCAGAGTGAATGAGCGTGCGCGCACAAATACCCATTAAACACCGTTTGTTCATTCATTCCAGCAGATATTGTTCAACCTCAATTATGCCACTATTTCTTTAATCCTCTTTCATTAGGGAGTCAAATGGCACTTTGTGAGGAAAGCGGGATCAGCTCGCTGCCGGGGCTGACATACCGCCACTGTCTCACCGCTGTTGTTCCTTTAATTCACTGAAAGACAATTATACTCGCAACATGATTCAACGAGCAGCCCGGTGGAGGAAGGAAACAATGGAAGGTCAATACAGTATGTACAAGGTCCCCTTCAGACGGTGGCTGCAGAGCCGGCACACTACCGGGGCACCGGCAAAAATGTAACCTTCTCGTAACGTCTCGCCTTATAATTCTTCTAGTATAAACAGTTGGCTTATTACTCAGAGGCGCTGCTGGAGGCTTGGAAGAATTGCAAGGTCTTTAGAACATTCAACAAAATGGATTTCTCTGACTTTTTTGTGAAAAATCCATCGACTATTGGAGAAAAAAAAATCATGCAAAATAGAAAAGTTTCCTAAAAATTGTAAAGAAAAGTTTTGGTCCATTGGTTTTCTTGAAGGACTTACAGCATCTCTTGGGCGTGTGTTGATTTCCGACACCATTTTACAGTATAGAGCCAAATGCCAAATATGGGTCATAAGAGGAGGAACTTGAAGGTTCTGAACCCAAATGCACAATACTTCCATCATCTAAACTCGATACTGCTACTCCCGGATGTTCAGCTTGTAACATATTTAGTTCCGCAGTCAACTACATAAACAAAGGCTTCAATTTCTAAAAGTGAAATAAAAATAAACAGATCTGAATTTTTGGGGGAGACTTCAAAGCAATTGAGAGTTTTCTATAATCAGTATAATCAACCAAAGCACAAATTAGGTTTAGACCTCTGAAAAGGGATGAGCGGACCAGAACCTGCAATGTTCGGGTCTGTGACACATGTTTTGGCTTCAGGTCCCTGTACCTAGTCTTCAGACAGAAATTTGGGTTTGGATTTAGCTTTTGAGCTCAACTACTCTGTTAAGTTCCAAGATCAGTGCTGGCACCGACATTGGGCGTTAACCGTTTAAAAATTGCCGGTGGAAATTTTTCCTAGAAACGTCTCTTCCAATGCCATCACGGGCTATGCTGGCAGTTTTAAAAGAGTAACTCCCACAACCGGCATCAGCACTAAACACTCGTGGTACCAGGTACCAGAAAATTATAGGTTCAGGTGAACCCAGACCTGATGTGTCTGCTCATCCCTACATCTGACCTCAAGTCTCCATGGTACATGGTCGGACTGCCCTGTTCATCTCTACGGAGCTGATGGAGAATGCCAAGTGTCGCGTTCTCATGATCTGTGGGGGTCACATCACAAAACCCTCCTTTGGATAGGGCCTAACTTGTTTTGTGGGAAAATCTCCATAACCTTAAGTCTTGATGACCAGACTGACGCTGACGCTTGAAATCTTCTTGGAAGGGAAGAGAACCAACAACTGGATGGATGTAATCAATCATGACAACACTACTTAGCGGTTTTCCAGATGTCAAAACCTTCTTGAAGACTTTCCATCAACTAAACTAGCTACTGTTTGTCTAAATATGTTGCCATTTGTATTCATTATACGATGGCTTCCACTCCCAAATGTGCAACAAAGAAAACAAATAGCTGGAGGAAAGTTTATTGGTTTCTATCAGCAGCCAATTATTTTCATTGATTTATATACTCATCCAAGACCGAAATCCTAGACATCTCCTAGGAAAACTAAAGAGTTGGGAGACTAAAAACAATTAAGATTGTTGAGGATATTTAATAATGGGATGAACGTAGATAAGGATGAAAACACGACGGAGGTGACTTCTACATATTCAATACTTCTTGAAGAGACCTGATTGGCTATTTGCCCAACTTGCAAAATATGTTGTCATTGGGGTCTACATAAAACTTTTGCAAAAGTTTAACTAAAGAAACATATGTGGGAATTTATTGGGTCCTTGAATGTATGAACATAGACTCAACAGGGACCAGAATAAGGAGTAGAGCTTCAATCTAATGTCTCAATATCCAGACTGAAGCTTTATCTAGACACCTTCTTGTAAGACCAAACAGTCTGAAGAAGATAAATACATTTTAAAGCATTGAAGGGAAGAAAGGAGAGGATAAGCAATAGCTGGATGGATGTAGACAATTAGAACAACACTACTGGGGTGGCTTCTAGATGTCAAAGCTTTCCAGAAGACTTTCCATCAACTAAACAAGATACTTACACCACTGCTTGTCCACTCGATTGGTTTTATGCCAATGTTGCAAAACATGTTGCAGTTTGGGGCTGTCTAACTTGGTACAAAATTGCTTTCTTTTGCCAAAGTACCAAAAAAAAACATATATCTATAATGTTGTTGCTTTCTAAGGGCTTTCATTTATTAATATACTCAACTGAGCTATTGATTAGATCTGTAACCTGAAGACTCAAAGACCAGACTGAAGCTTTGCATAGACACTTTAATAAAAGGTCAAACTAATCTGAAGAAGATGATATCATTTTAAAGCATTGAAGGAGAGACTGGAGAGGAAAACCAACCATGGGATGGATGTAGACAACCTGATGGGCATTATGGTTAGGTAGCATGAGACTAGATGCAAAGTTGACCAAGAACTCCATTAACTTTCCAAGGATCTGAGGTAGTGGATCCTCTGTACCACTGCGAGTGATGACATAAGCCGACACATGGGAGTGGAGTCTAAGCGGCACCTGGTTTTCACCAGAGCCCAACGCAGAGCGGTATGGACTTGCTGCGGAAGGGTACCACCAGGTCGCTCCACGGGCGTGTCTTTGCCCTCGGAGGTGGCCAACGCGTGGTACAAAGTCGTGTGGCAGAATCGTGGTCAGGGAGAGGACAGGCAGCACTGAGTCAAAGTCAGGAACGGAACCAGAGTCACAACGGGAAATTAGCAGACAGACACTAGGCAATGAAACAAACTTTCTCTGAGGTGTGTAGCACTAAGATCCGTCGGGTAATGCTGGGACTTTTATAGAATCCCTGGAAATGGCCAGCACCAATTTGTGGCAAGCTGGCTATTTAAATCTTCGAGCGTCGGCGGATGTGCGCCCTAGGAGAAGGGGAATGCGGGCTGCTGGATCCGGGGCAGCAGCGTGGAGAGGTAAGGAAGTACGGAGGGTAGCTGGGGATCGGAGAGAGGCACGGGTGTGACCCCGACCTGGGGCATGGGTCATGGGGACACCCGTGACAGTGCATTCTTTGAGAGATAGTTCTTTCCTTCTTGACCTTAATTCGGAGGCAGCCCAGTATATGTCCAAATCCATGATGTTTATTTTTCTTAATGTTGACCCATTTATTGGATTGAGTTCTTAAGATGAGCCCTTTTGTCTTGACCAAATCCATTTGAAAACAAAAAAATCTATGAGACCCTTATTCATCAAGTTTGGTAATTCATCATCTAATTTTTCCTCCACCCTAATGTAGGACATCACCGAGGAGACCTCTTGATGTTCTAGAAGACTCTCCATCAGCCAATCTCACCAGTGTTACTACCGTGTACCCAAATATGTTCCACTTTTGACTTCCATTTGCCAAAGCGCAACAAAAGAACAAACAGAATGTCTGAACTTTTATGGATTTCTTTAGGGTAAAATAGTTTTTTTATTTATACCTTCAGTCAAGGACAGAATCAGGATTAGACCTTGCAATATATTTTTAAGTTCCTTGAACTTCTCAGATATCTCCAGGCAATGGAAGATGGTTATCTTGTGGTTTTGTCCAGGTCTTTGGAACATTATATATTCAGATTTCACATCTGAGGCCGGGCAACTAAGAAATCTCGGGTGACCCAGGAGATACATTTAACAAGTAAGGATTTAGTTCACATTTTGGAAAACCTCGGCAGACTAAAGAGAAAGAATTAAATGCTCGGAGACAGTCTGTTTTGCCTTCATTTTGCTAATAAATCAGGATCTGTGGGGCCAGTTACGTCTATTGAGAAGCGGCAAAGTCTGAAGCAGCCGCGATAGACCATAAAAATGACTGGAGATGTTTGTGGGCAGATGGTTCCCAGGAGTGGAGGGAACACTGTAAAGTAATAGTATATGGAGTCAGATTGAATAAGTAACTATGTGTGTTTATGCCATGAATTAAATATGAGACTCAGGGCGAGGATTTATGCCGTCTCATTCCACCAGAGTGGTGATAAATTTGCCGGTGCTAAAAAATATTTATCATACCAAATGTATTTATAAATCTGATTTGTATAAACTGCAAGAATGTATCAAAAGTTGGGCCTCTAGTTTAAGGAACGACCTGTTGAGCTCCGTATTGTGCGGCTAAGATATAGACAGAGGTAAGACCGGCACGTGCCATAGAGACGCATCAGGTTTTATCTATGGAGGCCACGTGGGAAAGCAGCACGTATAATATACAGTGTAGAGTGAAGTACAGGGAGCCCCTTCTTCTAGGTCACCTTGATATTGGAGGATGCTCCAAATGGCAGGACAGCATATACAGGCAGTCCCCAAGATAGGTTACTTGGATTTGTACTTAAGTTGAATTTGTATGTAAGTCGGAACTGTATATTTTATAACTGTAGCTCCAGACAAAAAAAAAATTTGTCCCCGAGGCAATTGGATTTTCTAAAATTTTTGCTGTAATGGGACCAATGATTATTAATAAAGCTTCAGTACAGACACCTTACAGCTGATTATTGCAGCCTGGGACTAAAGGAAAGTATCCAGAGACTTCACCAGAGGTGACAGCGGGGGTCCGTCTGTAATTAGGAGCCGTCTGTAAGTCGGGTGTCCTTATGTAGGGGACCGCCTGTATATCAATATACTGTTTGACACTGAAGGGATTGATACAACATACAGTAGGTCATTGCCTCATCCCAGGCAAAATACATCAGGCATGTCTGTACAATTGTTGGTCAGGTTGCAGAATTATTTTACTTAAAGGGGATTTCCAGGGTAAAAGTTTTAATAACCTAAAATAGATCATCAATATTAGATTAGTAGGGGTCTGATACCCAGCTGGAAACAGAGACTAGAACAGGATGCAGACAGCGCCATTCTCAGTATAGTGGTCAGATGAGGTTAATACAGATCAGCTCCCATTTATTTGAGTAGGAGCTAAGATGCAGTAACAAGGTGTGACCACTGCACATAGAACAGCGCTGATTGCTTCATGTTACATTCCCTGTGAATCAGCTGCTAGGAACAGCTAAATATGTGGGTGCTGGGGGTCGGGCCATCATTCTAATTATTAGAACATATTCTATGGTTATCAGGAATATCCCTTTAAAAGTTTCCTTGAGAGTTGGAAAGAATTGTAGGAATGGAAATGATGGGCACAACCACTGATGTGTCCCTTTATTAGGTGACATAAAACAAGAATCAAAGTTCATCTTCTAATGGTCCCTTTGAGAGGCTGCTGGTTCCTTCTGGACTTCAGATTGGTGTCACCTTTATTTAGCTGCCCAGTATATATATATACACATTTTTTTTCCTTTAATGTTGACTTACTCCTTGGATTGAGTTCTTAAGATTTGTTCCTTTGTCTTGTCCAAATCCATCAGATGACAAGAAATCAATGAGGTCTCCATTCACCAAAGACCAAGTTCTGGAATTCATCTTCCTAAAAGTTTCCTTCTACTCCAAGAACTTTAGGCTCTGGACTGTTCATCACTACGGGAGGTTTGTCCATTCTATTATCTCTGGGGTCACTTTATATTTCTAAGGCTCTGACCTCTAAGTCCCTTAAAATAATTACAACAAGGGTCCTACGCCCTACACAACCATAAAACTCAAATTCCGTTGACTTAGTTTTTAATTCTTGAAACAATGTAATAGTATTTGGCCCTTGGTGTTTATCTCCCTCAACGGGCAGAAATCACCTTCTGGTGTTATGCAAGGTCTAGGAACAAACTAAGACACAGAAAGAGACAGTGGACTCTGAAATGAACGCCCTACCCAACTTTCCCTACCTACTGTACTTGCCTTGACTTACTCGAGGGAGTAAGAGACAACTTGACGATATTCACCAGAGTCGGGTCACAACAAAGAGGACAGTACAAAATCACAAAGAATAGTCTAAACACAAGCCTGAAGTAAGAATACAAGAGGATACAGATCAGAAACACAAGATAATGGGGAGCTACAATGATGGATTAACTATCAATGAACCAGAGCCAAGCTTCAGGAGAGAGATGGGTGTGGTGCTGATAAATCCAAACAGCTTAGCAAGCCTAAACCCGTGTCATACTGACAATGTTCAAGAGAGACACAACCAGTGATGCCACATTCCACAGACAGAGGATGATGCCGATCCTGGTGATCACATGTTCAGTCATGTGATTACGCGGATGCATAGAGGCAGCAGATCAGCCACTGGCTCTAATCTACTCACAGCGATCAAGTGCTGGAGAAACACAGAAGACAGAAATTGTAAGTACCGTGTGTCTTCTTCCAATGGGTCCCGTTACTGTAGCAGGGAACCCAACATTTGAGTGCCCAGGCAGTCTACAAAAACCTGCACAATAATTGTGCTATTGTGTAGACTTTAGGGACCTGGATCGATAGTGGGTGGTCCGGAACTAGTAATAGGTAATCAGTGGTGGCCATCACACAGCACCAAAGCAGATCAGATGCTCAGGACTTTAAAGAGGTCCCGTCAGGCAAAAAAACCCCCCTAAACTAAATATATTTCCATAAACTGCCATTAGAGAGCATTGCCTCTATCCCTTCAATGTCCCTCTTCATGCCTGTAAACCTAAGCAATGAGGTCCTAAAGCTGTATGCAAATGACCTGTGAAATGTCCAATGAGTCATTAGCATATTCAAGCTGTTCGGCTTATTCATGAGTGGGAGGTACAGCCACACCCCCAGTGCTTGACTGACAGTCTGTATAATGATATGAGGCTGTATAATGATATGAGGCTGTATAATGATGTGCTTTCTGGTGCTGGCGGCCCCTGCAGCCTGTGTGTGTGTTTAGGAGAGATATAGCAGCTCCAAGCAGCAGCCATGTCATAGCAGAACATGTCAGGTACTTGTGTAGCTGATGTCTGTGTCTCACACATGTGTATTAGGAGGATGCAGCATGTCAGCAGATGCAGCACAGACACCAACAATGCTTTACTTTACATTACACACAGACATGAGCAGGAGGAGGAGAGGGGAGGGGTAACAGGAGTAACATCACTGCCTCTGACCATGTGACCAGCCTCGTTTACATAATAAAGAAAGGATGATTTTACAATGATTAATGTATGAATTGACTAGATTAAGGCTGCTCCAACCGGTAGTAGTGACAAAAATAGTGACAGAGACCTAATGACAGGTGCCCTTTAATAAACACATGGCAAGGACCTGAAGGAGGCTTGTAGTGACTTGGGGGGGGGGGGGGGGGGCTGTTACTACACCATGGCTCCTTTTCACCAATTTTTCATGTTTATACAAACTAATATCCTATAGTGAAGATAAGATATGAGAATATTAGAAACTCCTGGTCAAGCTCTTTAGCCGAGTTAAATACGCAAACTGCATTCCTACATACAACCACCAAGAACACATCAACATCTCATCTTGATATGATCCATTAAAAACTTAATCACATTGGAGCGAATCAGATTTTTTTATTTTGTTTTTAACAATTTTGGCCAGATGGGACGGCTCCCATAATCATCCTGATATCAGATGATGGGCCTCCTGTATGAGGACTATCTCCATCTAGGGAGCTGTCCACTCTGCTGAGTGCTGAAGCCGAGGCTCGATGCTACAATGTATCCTGTGGATAAGGCAGCAAGTGCAAAATTCTAAACAAAAAACAAAACACTTAAAATTTTAGTTTTTTTATGTAATTGAAATATTTTAAAAAAAGGAAAATTGCCGAAAAATATATGGAGATGCAGCGGATATATCAGCATGAGATACTCGGTTGTGTCCTTTCCAGATTCTCCTCGCCCCATAATGGCTCATCCTTCCACTCCGCTTTTCAAGGCGATGCATTAAAAATAAATTAACTAATGGCACGATAAACAACCAATTTTCCATCCAACGATCAACAGTAAAAATGTTTAAGCACATTTCATGCAGCCACTAATCTACAGCGGCGGCTCCCGTCCAATCGAGCCCTCGCGCTCTTCCAGCGGGCGGCGTGTGCAGCGCTAATTCTCTTCCCCCGGCTTCCAATTTAATCTCCTATGAAAAAAGTATTTTTTATTAAAGTGGATGTCTTCTCTGTTACGGTGAGAGACATAAAATTAGAGGCTGTCTGGATTTAATCACACCCAATTTCATCACCGCGTCTCAGAGCTTCATTTATCAATAATTAATATACAAAGATGACTGCAAATCCATTCCAACTTCAAAGACCTGACTGCAACATTTATTAATGAAGAGAAAGTGCTGGGAAGGAAAACTTCTCCAGGGGAGTCTTGGCTCCATGACTTGGATCGCTGGGTGCTTACTAGTAAATAGGAGAGAAGTCACTGGAAAGAAAGGGGAAGTGAAGGTCACAACATGTTGTATGAGAAATTGGGAATAATTACACAATGGGGCAGATTTACTTAGCCGGCCCATCCAGCGGCGCGGTGGATTCGGGTCTTCCGGCGATTCACTAAGACAGTTCCTCCGACGTCCACCAGGTGGCGCTGCTGCGCTGAAGTTCCCCGGAATGCACTGATCTTCACCAAGCCGGACCAAGTGAAGGTAAGCGTGAGTCCCGCAACACTTTTTTTTTTAAATGCGGCGGTTTCTCCGAATTCGTCGGGTTTTCGTTCGGCCACGCCCCCCCCGATGCGCCACAATCTGATCAAGAGCGCAAAAATCCCAGGGGCAATTCAGGGAAAATTGGCGCAAATCGGAAATATTCGGGTAACACTTTGGGAAAACGCGAATCGGGCCCTTAGTAAATGACCCCCAATATGTGAAATCTACCTGGTCACGTGATCTCACTATGAGGGGCTGAAGATCTCGCAAGTCTTCGATCCTCCAGGGTTTTGACTAAAGGTTCCACTAAAGCACCTCCTTATCTCCAACCTATCCCTTGTGGAGGCTTTCCAAAGTTGCATCTATTTCCCTACCAGATACAGACCACTCCAGAGACAGATACTTCATCTTAACTGTAAAGCTGTGGGATGCAGAACCAATCTGTCACCCAACCAATTTGACTTTGGGCTAATCCCAAGAACGTTATCCAAGTGACCCTGTTGGTTTCCAACCTGCTATACAAAGATCTGGACTCTGCTGCCACAACCTCTTGGAGAAGACCTAATGGAAGTTACAATTGGCCGGATGGGTCAGAGTGCACTGGAGCAAAGCAGAGAATAATCAAAGCCACCGGATTGGGACAGGTGGAACACATGCAGAATATGAGGCTGAAGGTCAAGACAGACAGATATGGATCAGGTTCAAGTCAACAGAACACGGAATCATGGAGCACAATTAGACTCAGGGTCCAAAGAAAGGATTCAGGCTATCAAAGAAAACCACCCCATAGGACTGGTTATCAGAAGACATACTACATATGAGCTCATTGTCCCTTTAAATCACTAGAACGGAAGCAAATGTGTGTTTGGACCCAGAATCCCCTGACTAGGGAAAAGCTTGACAAGTGGCTGAGGTGGTGGAAGGATGGAGCCAGGGGATTTTGGAGTGACCAAAGCTGCCTGAAGTTTGACCTTGATTGGGTTGATTGGGTTGTCATTCCTGTTCTCTTAAGACGGTGGAAGTAACACAACTAATGCCCATATATATGGCACCTTTATAAGACGGACATCCCATTAATCTAGGGCAGTGGTGGCGAACCTATGGCACGGGTGCCAGAGGTGGCGCTCAGAGCCTTTTCTGTGGGCACTCAGGCCTTCACCCAAATTTACAGTTTTCCAGATAGGACTCAAGGCTTTCTCCTGTGATCCAATACAGCCCATGTGCCAAGCTCAACGCTATTTGGCTGCCAGGACTACAGAAGGAGCGGGAAGGGCTGGATAGAGATGGATTGTCATTGGAGTTCTTGCTCTGGGTCCCTTGATTCTTCCTCTTCAGGAGACCCTGGCGGGAATCTACAATCCACATTTCTCCATCATCTTTCTATTGTATTGGTGAACTCAGGACATCAATACAATTAAAACCTGTGATACAGCAGGGATCAGTAAGTTACTTCTGAAATTGTCATGTTGGCACTTTGCGATATATAAGTGGGTTTTGGTTGTAACTAGGGCACTCTGTCTCCAAAAGGTCCGCCATCGCTGTTCTAGGGTCTTTCTTTTGGTCATTGTACCTGCACTGGCCCGACAAAGTGCACCGCTGATTTTCTGGTGCACCTTTAACATGGGGCGTGCAACACACTTGTGTCAGACTTTGCATGATATATGTGGCGCATGGTCTGACCCCATCATTTGTGTTGCATAATGCCAAGTGCAGCCGCGCCACAAAAGGGTTGTGTGTGACACATTTGTGGTGCGGACACTTCTTTAATACCTGTGCAGCAGTTTACACCTGCAAAAATGTGCAAAGTCCGACATAAAACTGGCGCAGGAGCTCAGTAAATGTGCCCCATTGTGCAGTGCTCCATCAGTGGTGTCCTAATACAATGTCCTTACTCTAATGTCTAAAAGTTTTTTTATGCAACAATAAACTATTTATTTCCCTAAAACTTGACCACTGAAAAATGCAACTTGTCCTGCAAAAAAAGAGCCCCCATACAACTACTGTACATCAATGGAAATAATAGGGCACAGAGGTCTGTAACAATCTGCTCCCGGATGGGTTAATGTGTCCTGTCTTATATTTCCACCATATTGTTTGCACAGTTTTCGCTTGTCTGTCAGACTTACAAGACACCGAGAGTCTATATAATACAATCCATGCATAAGACTCATACACTGCGCCTGCTGTGCACACCGACCCCCCACACGCTGCACAGACACTGAACCAGCAGTGGGGGCTGCAGGCTGCGAGCTCAGTGCTGAGAAGGCATTAGCAGAATTCGGAATGGGGATGACTAGAGCATTTGTGTTTAATATCAGTCCTATAAAATAAAGTTATACCGCACTTTAAAAACCTGTCCTGTTTTATGTATTGTCCCAGGAGAGATGTGTGGCAGCAGGACTGTGAAATGTGGATTCATATTCCAGGATTGTATCTTCTCCAACTTCACTGGGGGTGTATCCTCACACTGCTGTGCTCTGTGCTCTCTGCAGCCAGTGTTATGTATTGTCCCTGGAGAGATGTGTAATCAGACCTCACACTGCTGTGCTCTGTGCTCTCTGCAGCCAGTGTTATGTATTGTCCCTGGAGAGATGTGTAATCAGACCTCACACTGCTGTGCTCTGTGCTCTCTGCAGCCAGTGTTATGTATTGTCCCTGGAGAGATGTGTAATCAGACCTCACACTGCTGTGCTCTGTGCTCTCTGCAGCCAGTGTTATGTATTGTCCCTGAAGAGATGTGTAATCAGACCTCACACTGCTGTGCTCTGTGCTCTCTGCAGCCAGTGTTATGTATTGTCCCTGAAGAGATGTGTAATCAGACCTCACACTGCTGTGCTCTGTGCTCTCTGCAGCCAGTGTTATGTATTGTCCCTGGAGAGATGTGTAATCAGACCTCACACTGCTGTGCTCTGTGCTCTCTGCAGCCAGTGTTATGTATTGTCCCTGGAGAGATGTGTAATCAGACCTCACACTGCTGTGCTCTGTGCTCTCTGCAGCCAGTGTTATGTATTGTCCCTGGAGTGATGTGTAATCAGACCTCACACTGCTGTGCTCTGTGCTCTCTGCAGCCAGTGTTATGTATTGTCCCTGGAGAGATGTGTAATCATACCTCACACTGCTGTGCTCTGTGCTGTCTGCAGCCAGTGTTATGTATTGTCCCTGGAGAGATGTGTAATCAGACCTCACACTGCTGTGCTCTGTGCTCTCTGCAGCCAGTGTTATGTATTGTCCCTGGAGAGATGTGTAATCAGACCTCACACTGCTGTGCTCTCTGCAGCCAGTGTTATGTATTGTCCCTGGAGAGATGTGTAATCAGACCTCACACTGCTGTGCTCTGTGCTCTCTGCAGCCAGTGTTATGTATTGTCCCTGGAGAGATGTGTAATCAGACCTCACACTGCTGTGCTCTGTGCTCTCTGCAGGCAGTGTTAGGTATTGTCCCTAGAAAAATGTGTAATCAAATTTTTGTGAATACTGTTAGTAGCAGCAGAACCATGATTTATGGGTTTATTTTGTATGATTACATCTTCTCCAAGTGCCCTGGGGGTGTGTACTCACACTGCTGTGTTCTGTGTTTTCTGCAGTCATTGTAAACTCTGCAGATGTGTATTCATACCTATGTGTACATTATTAGTAGCAGCAAAGACACACACAATGATCCACAGTCCTGCTGCTACTAGCAACATACACAAAGGACTGATTACCCATCTCTCCAGGGACAATACTTAAAGGAAATCTACCTACCGTGAGAATGCTGTAGCCACTGATGCAGTGCGGTGTTCAATCCCTGAGCTGAGTGGTTTTGCTAAAAACAATGATAAAATGATGATAATGAAGCTCTGTCCCTTCTGTGCTGGGCTCAGCGCTTCTTCTAGCACATTAGTCATGCACTGCACCAGAGGATGATGCAATCATTGTTCTCCCTGCCAGGCAGAATAATCAATTGCTGCACTATCCCTCAGCTGCTGTGCATGAGTGATCCAGCTTAGGTTGATTAATCCTGTCTTGGCTGTTCAGAAAGCTCAGGTGTAATGCGGATCCAGCTTTACCAAGATCCTGAATTTTATAATAGTTTTTTTTAAGCAAAACCACTTAAAACAGAGATTAACTAAGATATGTTCCTGCATCACTGTAGCTGTTTGTTTCATTATGCATGAAATGAAACGGTAGGTTTCCTTTAACACTGGCTGCAGAGAAGATGGAGCACAGCAGTGTGAGGACACATCTCCAGTGCTCTTTGAGTAGCCACAATCCTGGAATATAAACCCTGGTTACACACCCCTCCAGGGACAATACGTAGCACGGTCTGTACTGTATGGTCACAGCTAATGGCACATTCCATTCTGTTTTAGTACAAGAGGGTTTATAGCCTAACTAATAGTCCCCCCTCGCTGTGCCAGAGCCGAGGTTTTGTTTGCTGTATTGGACTGTCCATGTATTTGATGGAACACCTTCACTACCTGTAAGTTAGACATTTCCTGAAAAACTTCAGAATTCCATGTCAACAACTTGTCTTCCCAAACAGTAAACATAGGGTTAATGTAAAATTCTCTAACAATCCAACTAGAGGAGGGACCTGGAGCCACTCAGAGTCTCCCCCCATCAATGGTCATGTGACATGTGGCGAATGTGTAACCAGTCTAGTGGATAATGACTTCAGTGTAGATTCAGACACATCTCATTATGTCAAAGTAAGTGCCCCCCCCCCCCCCCCACTCCCTTTCCCCGCTACCAATCTATGGAGTCCGATGGGAATCACCAATGTGATGTACAGTGTATTGATGCAATACGTTGGTTAGTTTTATGCCATATGGCAAATGCTAAGGAGCAGGAAGGGGTTTTCAACCCACCTGTGTCTGACCTCACCAGATTACCGTAGTAGACCCTGAGATAGCTGCCCTGACCCAATGCCTGGTTCTGAGGTTCTTTCCATCTGTGCTGTACGGTACCACACTGATGACTTCTTTTACTTGATCCATTGGCTTGTTCTCTGTTCTTATCTTTTGTCTATTAATTTGTTGCCAATCTGTATTGTCTTGACTTCTCTATTTCCTGTTAAAGGGTTAAAACCGAAGGACCTATCTAGGGCTGCACCGATACCAGAATTTTGAGTGTGACTGTGTCTGTTCTAATATCCGTTTTTTCAAGGTTGTGCAGACAGTGATAAAAAAAAATTGCAGCATGCGTTATTTTCTCTCACATGTGAACCACACACATCCATAGAAGTCAACGGATCCGCCAAAAAAATGGACGTCGCACGCATGACATCCATATGCAGAGTTTTTTTTTTCTTCAAATGTTGCTAGGCAACCAACTGGGCCGGGCAAGAAGTAGCCTAGTGGATTAGAGGCTCCGTGTCTTTATGGCAGGTGGAGTGTGGAGGTTGTGGGTTCAAATCCCCGACTGGGCAAAAATTATTTAATTGAATGAAATAGAGACCTTGGGGCATAGTTATCATATGCGGGCGGCCTACTGGCGTGAAGGGGCGGATTGGGGCAAATAATCGCAAGTGCTAGCAATAAGCACTGGAGTGGCACAGAGGTTCTGATAAATATGCTCCCTTGTGTCTGGGGAAGCCCTGGGAGATGTAGAGACTCCATATATGGACAGATGGTGATATCTCCCTGATGACATGGTCCCTGCTCTGCTGCTAACCTGACACATGTCTCAAAAGGATTGTCTGCAGATACAAGGAGTCTGTAGAGTCTGTGAAAGTCATTCAGTACCGCACGTAACAGAAACCTGGTATTGAACTCTTCCGGCTTTGAAAGTATCGTATAAGTACCAAGATTTTGATGCATTGTGCAACCCTAGACCTATCAGACAAGACATAGCAGAAGAATGATAAAGGGTGGAAACAATGGGACCTCTCAAAAAAATACCTCTATGAGATGATGGGGTTAAAGGGTGAGAACCAGGGAACGTCTCAGGCAATACCTATGGTAGAAGATGAGGTTAAAGGGTGGAAACAATGGGACGTCTCGGACACTACATCTAGGACAAGACCTATCATAAAGGGTGAAAACAATGGGACTTCTCGGACACTACATCTAGAACTAGACCTATCATAAAGGGTGGAAACAATGGGACGTCTCGGACACTACATGTAGGACTAGACCTATCATAAAGGGTGAAAACAATGGGACGTCTCGGACACTACATGTAGGACTAGACCTATCATAAAGGGTGGAAACAATGGGACGTCTCTGACACTACATGTAGGACTAGACCTATCATAAAGAGTGGAAACAATGGGACTTCTCGGACACTACATCTAGGACTAGACCTATCATAAAGGGTGGAAACAATGGGACGTCTCGGACACTACATCTAGGACTAGACCTATCATAAAGGGTGGAAACAATGGGACGTCTCGGACACTACATGTAGGACTAGACCTATCATAAAGGGTGGAAACAATGGGACTTCTCGGACACTACATCTAGGACTAGACCTATCATAAAGGGTGGAAACAATGGGACGTCTCGGACACTACATCTAGGACTAGACCTATCATAAAGGGTGGAAACAATGGGACGTCTCGGACACTACATCTAGGACTAGACCTATCATAAAGGGTGGAAACAATGGGACGTCTCTGACACTACATGTAGGACTAGACCTATCATAAAGGGTGGAAACAATGGGACGTCTCGGACACTACATCTAGGACTAGACCTATCATAAAGGGTGGAAACAATGGGACGTCTCGGACACTACATCTAGGACTAGACCTATCATAAAGGGTGAAAACAATGGGACTTCTCGGACACTACATCTAGGACTAGACCTATCATAAAGGGTGAAAACAATGGTCTCGGACACTACATCTAGGACTAGACCTATCATAAAGGGTGGAAACAATGAGACGTCTCGGACACTACATGTAGGACTAGACCTATCATAAAGGGTGAAAACAATGGGACTTCTCGGACACTACATGTAGGACTAGACCTATCATAAAGGGTGGAAACAATGGGACGTCTCGGACACTACATGTAGGACTAGACCTATCATAAAGGGTGAAAACAATGGGACTTCTCGGACACTACATGTAGGACTAGACCTATCATAAAGGGTGAAAACAATGGGACTTCTCGGACACTACATGTAGACAGGTAATAATGGGTGGAAGCGATGGACCTTGCAGACAATGGGGCAGATTTACTTACCCGGTCCAGTCGCGATCCAGCGGCGCGTTCTCTGCGGAGGATTCGGGTCTTCCGGCGATTCACTAAGGCAGTTCCTCCAATGCCCACCAGGTGTTGCTGCTGCACTGAAGTCCATCGGAGTGTACTGAACTTCACCAAGCTGGGCCGAGTGCAGGTAAGTGAGTGTCCAGCGACACTTTTTTTTTCAAATGCGACGGTTTCTCCGAATCCGTCGGGTTTTAGTTCGCCAACGCCCCCAGATTTCCATCGCGTGCACGTCGGTTCCGATGCGCCACAATCCGATCGCGTGCACCAAAAACCTGGGGCAATACAGGGAAAATCGGCTCAAAATGAAAAAGTTCGGGTAACCCGCCGTAAAAACACGAATCGGGCCCTTAGCAAATGACCCCCATTATTTTTAGGAAAAGATGGAGTTGAAGGGTAAAAAACCATCGAGGTTACTTAGACAATACCCTTAGGAGACGCCATCAAATCCGTTCATTAGCTCAGTGAGAAACTGGACATTCCCTTGGAGACTTGTCTTCATGAGGATAAGATAACCCATAATGAGATTAAACCAATTGTACAGTCATGTAATTCCCCGGCCTCCAAATATTAATCATTTCCCTATTTTTCTTGACCAGAGTTGTTGGATTCGGGGGACTCCAAATGTGATTACAGATCCCCGTGAGAGGAGACGGCGCAGAAGTCCCATTCTGTCTATTTAGTAATCAGGTCGGGGATGACACGACATTACTACCTCCTTTATCCAGAAGATTTGGGTCTGGCAGCTGCTGTGTAAATTGCTTACCCCTGGTGGGTTTGGGTAATCAGTTCTGGACTACTGGTGCGGCAGGCGGAGAACCGCGGCTTAATCCACATGTCTCCGCCTGGTAATTAACTGTCATTAACTCCATTTTCTTTTAACATATTTTCATTCGATTAATTCCGTTCATTAGTGGAGAATACGGCATTATTTAATCCCTGAGTTATGTCGTCCTTCCCCTCCCCCTCTATCTGCCGCACCCTGTAAGGAGCCCCAGACGGGGAGCAAATTGTGCGGCACAATTTTCTTTTTGGAGACTTGTTAAATAACAATATTTTAGATTTAAATTAAAATAATTAAAAAGATTTATGCAGGTAAAGAAAAAAACTAAGCAACTTAACCATGTGACCCAATTCGGAATGAGCGGTTGAGGAATATTTTGGAAATATTTCATATGGGAAAAAAGCAAAAAAAAGTAACACGAGGACTTCAGTTACTTGGCTGTTGCCAATGGTAATGCAGCAGCCAGGCTCGTCTTTCAGACCAAACGTTCCAAAGATGCCTCCAGTCTGTGCCAATCACTGCACTTTTTGCCCGTCTCCTTCAGAATACAGTTTAAAATAATCACCCTCATCCACAAAGCTCTGCACAGCGCTGCACCTCCCTATCACTCCTCTCTCCTCTCAGTCTATCCTCTAACCCGTGCTCTTCCATCTGCCAGTGATATTGGATTATTCTCTTCCATAATTCAAACCTCACACTCATGTCTCCAGGACTTCTCTGGAGCTGCACCAATTCTCTGGAATGTTCTATCAGACTAATACCCAACCTCCAAAGTTTCAAAGGTCCTATCTCTTTTGGCAGATCTATCACACTCGCTAACCGCATGAATTGTCAACTCTCTCTTCACTAACCCATCCTGTGTCCTTCTCCTGTCTGTTAGCAGCAGATATATACCAAGCTCCAGGCTTCTCTGCAGTTACACTAACTTCAGACTCTGTATATAAGATGTGGATTATTCAGGCAGCTGCATTTTATTTTTATTAAATTATCTTAATTTGTTCCCTTATTAAGAATGGTTGGAACATTATAAACACTCTCACACCTCTTGTGTCCCGCCCCTTGTGTATATGGCATCCGGGTGCTACTGCTGGCGCACAAGCACCCGCTCTTCTTTGGACGTCTATTTCTTAGAGGTTGTCCTTGGGACCCCAGTAAGACACTTCTTAAATCCAACTCCACAAGTGCGTAATTAGGAGGATTGGTCTGACCCACCAGAGAATCTACATAATGGGGGTCATTTACTAAGGGCCCGAATTTTTCAGTTTTGCGACGATTTTCCCTGAATTGCCCCGGGTTTTTGGCGCATACAATCGGATTGTGGCGCATCGGCGCTGGCATGCACGGAACAGAAATCGGGGGCGTGGCCGCAAAACCCGACGGATTCGGTGAGGTGGAGGAGGAGGCGGGAATGAGATTGGCGCATGCGCAGGATCTAACAGAGAGTCTGGGAGGAGATGCAGGGTGAGGAGGAGGAGGAGGCGGGAATGAGATTGGCGCATGCGCAGGATCTAACAGAGAGTCTGGGAGGAGATGCAGGGTGAGGAGAAGGAGGAGGCGGGAATGAGATTGGCGCATGCGCAGGATCTAACAGAGAGTCTGGGAGGAGATGCAGGGTGAGGAGAAGGAGGAGGCGGGAATGAGATTGGCGCATGCACAGGATCTAACAGAGAGTCTGGGAGGAGATGCAGGGTGAGGAGGATGCGGAAGACGTGGATCAACCCCAGAGGGTGTGAGGGCAAAGAGAGGGAGACTGGTATCCTTTCACCACCGCCAACCATGAGTAGTTACGGATAAGTTGCATATAACGACCTTGGATATCACTTCACTTTCCATCCGATAAATCACAGCCATGACGTCACATGCGCAGGATTTCCAGAGTAAGTGGAGACGGAATTTATAGAACTGCTGAATGAATAAGGTAAAAGAATATCTAATATCTGCATCGTGTTATCCAGTTTCCCTCTCAATCCCCCTACAATGATTGGACCCCTAATATTCCTCCGGAGCTAAGGCTCCAAACTGAGGACTCTCGTAGCTGGTGAATTTTCCTGGTAAGTATAGACTTGTGTATGGAATGTTAGCCCCGCCTCCTGGAAAAACCAGCTGCCAGTCATGCCCCCCTCCCATATTGTCAACCATTTGGCAGAGGGAACCCGTTGGCTCCATCGAAGAGTTCACATTGAGCCAAGCCCATCTGTGCATCTAATGATGATGACACTTTGTCTAGTATAAAACCGGCGCCCTCTACTATCTGGCCCCACGTCTCAAAATTGGATCATCCTTAATTGGCCGAAATGTGATTCAGGAAATTACAACGAATTGGTAAGATTCCAGATTTTACTCCTTTGTGATAAAAAGTAAAGAGTAGGAGAGAGATTAAAAGAGTTAACCAAGGGCTTCCTGATAGGGTACGAGCTTTTACATTGTAACTTGTCTCGTGTCCCCCACTTATCAGAGCCCCACTAATGCAGAGAAATCATACACAACACTCCCTGATATCCAGCACTCCCCGAAACTGTATATACAGTAACCCCAAAAAAGTATATACCAAACCCCCAAAAATGTATATACAGCACTCCCCAAAAATTTATATCCAGCACTCCCAAAAATGTATATACAGTATCCCCCAAAAATGTATATACAGTACGCCAAAATATGCATATACAGTACCCCCAAAAAATTTATAGATAGTACCCCCAAAAAATGTATATCCAGCACTCACAAAAATGTATAGACAGTACCCCCAAAAAAATCATCTATGATCTCTGTAATTATTAATGGCACATGAGTTGGATTATGTGATGAAACCCTTGTTTCGGGTTTTTAAAACAAACATACTTACCTACCCCTGTCCTCTCCAGGATTCCAGCGCTGGGCTTCATTAAGCTTGATGCTCAAGGAATTAGAAAAAGCAGCACAGAGCTCCAGGTGTGATGTCCAGTGCTCCGGGCTGTTAATTATTCACACCTCCCGAGCAGCAGATACCTCCTCCTACCATGCTGCAGAGGGAATCGCCATCACGCAACAGTCGTGAATAATTAACTTTCATTATGCCTGGTAAAGCCGACCGCAGCAAACAAATGACTGCAGAGAGCACAGAACACAGCAGTGTGAGGACACCAGTTCACCAGTGCACTTAGAGAAGTTACAATCCTAGTATTTTAAGAATATCTTATCTTACATTTATGCAAATTGAGTTTAGAGGCTACTGGGGCGTGGAGAAGCCATAGCTCCCGCTCTTTGGTGCAGCTTCTCCACGCCCCAGTAGCCTACACTATTCTAGTACTCTAAATTTTTTAAAAATAAAAAACATAGGTCTGGGTGAATTGTATAGGAAGGAAGCCTTATTAGATAGACCTGTGATGGAAGGTTTCCTTTATAACCATTTTTCACAGTCCTGCTGCTAATACACCTGCCTGCATTGTTGCATGGTCAGCACTATTGTTACACACACTATCAAACGCTGTAATTGTGAGGATGATTTCGGATGCAGTTGTATTCAACCTAAAGTTTTCCAGATTGTGGCTCATTTAAGAGAACGTTTTGAGTTTATTTATTGCACAATATTCTAATTTATCCAATATTTGCATTTGTTCCCCTCCGGTGCCGCCCCAAAGCTCACTGACCACCGATAATAAACTTGCACACAGGTCTCTCGCCCGGGAGCTGATCCACCACAAGCCCAACACACAAAGCCAACGGCGCCCCCTATTGTGTTACTAATCTCATCATTACTCAGGGATGTGGGAAAAGAATGGAACATAATGCAAATCAATGGCCGCCTTTACCAACCAGCGGTGAACCGGCCCAATACACAGCACAATCAGATCAGAACACAAAGCGCCGCAGATAACACAGAGTCATTGGAGGTTTAGGAGGATTGATCGAACCCCGGATTTCTGAGAGAAGAAAATAATAAAGTCTTTATTTGTAGCAATAGTTTTATTCTGAATACAAGAGTCTCTCAATTCACTTCCAATTACAGCAATCAGCTCCGAGAATGAAGATACATGTTCTCCAGTCATAGAGATGAATATCCCCATTTACATCAAGTCCATCAATACAGAAGATCCATCATGTGTGCAAAGTATGGAAGAACATGTAACTACTACACGAGAGCCGCAAGCAGAAGAGAAACTGGTTACATGTCTAATTAGCATCCATAGAAACTAAGTATATACTCTGCCTACAAATATAATCATACATGGCCCCCTATGTACAAGAATATAACTACTATAATACTGCCCCCTATGTACAAGAATATAACTACTATAATACTGCCCCCTATGTACAAGAATATAACTACTATAATACTGTCCCCTATGTACAGGAATATAACTACTATAATACTGCCCCCTATGTACAAGAATATAACTACTATAATACTGTCCCCTATGTACAGGAATATAACTACTATAATACTGCCCCCTATGTACAAGAATATAACTACTATAATACTGCACCCTATGTACAGGAATATAACTACTATAATACTGCCCCCTATGTACAGGAATATAACTACTATAATACTGCCCCCTATGTACAGGAATATAACTACTATAATACTGCCCCCTATGTACAAGAATATAACTATTATAATACTGCCCCCTATGTACAGGAATATAACTACTATAATACTGCCCCCTATGTACAGGAATATAACTACTATAATACTGCCCCCTATGTACAGGAATATAACTACTATAATACTGCCCCCTATGTACAAGAATATAACTACTATAACACTGCCCCCTATGTACAAGAATATAACTACTATAATACTGTCCCCTATGTACAGGAATATAACTACTATAATACTGCCCCCTATGTACAAGAATATAACTACTATAATACTGCCCCCTATGTACAGGAATATAACTACTATAATACTGCTCCCTATGTACAAGAATATAACTACTATAATACTGCTCCCTATGTACAGGAATATAACTACTATAATACTGCCTCCTATGTACAGGAATATAACTACTATAATACTGCCCCCTATGTACAAGAATATAACTACTATAATACTGCCCTCTATGTACAGGAATATAACTACTATAATACTGCCCCTATGTACAAGGATATAACTACTATAATACTGCCCCTATGTACAAGGATATAACTACTATAATACTGCCCTCTATGTACAGGAATATAACTACTATAATACTGCCTCCTATGTAGAAGAATATAACTACTATAATACTGCCCCCTATGTACAGGAATATAACTACTATAATACTACCCCCTATGTACAAGAATATAACTACTATAATACTGCCCCCTATGTACAGGAATATAACTACTACAATACTGCCCCCTATGTACAAGAATATAACTACTATAATACTGCCCCCTATGTACAGGAATATAACTACTACAATACTGCCCCCTATGTACAAGAATATAACTACTACAATACTGCCCCCTATGTACAAGAATATAACTACTATAATACTGCCCCCTGTGTACAAGAATATAACTACTATAATACTGCCCCTATGTACAAGAATATAACTACTATAATACTACCCCCTATGTACAGGAATATAACTACTATAATACTGCCCCCTATGTACAAGAATATAACTACTATAATACTGCCCCCTATGTACAGGAATATAACTACTATAATACTACCCCCTATGTACAAGAATATAACTACTATAATACTGCCCCCTATGTACAGGAATATAAATACTATAATACTGCCTCCTATGTACAGGAATATAACTACTATAATACTGCCCCCTATGTACAGGAATATAACTACTATAATACTGCTCCCTATGTACAAGAATATAACTACTATAATACCGCCCCCTATATACAAGAATATAACTACTATAATACTGCCTCCTATGTACAGGAATATAACTACTATAATACTGCCCCCTATGTACAGGAATATAACTACTATAATACTGCCCCCTATGTACAAGAATATAACTACTATAATACTGCCCCCTATGTACAAGAATATAACTACTATAATACTGCCCCCTATGTACAAGAATATAACTACTATAATACTGCCCCCTATGTACAGGAATATAACTACTATAATACAGCCCCCTATGTACAAGAATATAACTACTATAATACTGCCCCTATGTACAGGAATATAACTGCTATAATACTGCCCCCTATGTACAGGAATATAACTACTATAATACTTAAAAAATAAAGGAAAATGACAAGTCAAAATCTGATACATGTGACCCAATGGGGCTCATTTACCAAGGGGCCGAATCGCCGGGTTTCCCGAATATTACCGTTTTGCGCCTTTTGTCCCTGAATTGCATCGGGCTTTTGGTGCACGCAATCAGATTGTGTTGCATCAGCGCCGGCATGCATGCAACGGAAATCGGGGGAGCGTGGCCGTCGGAAAACCCGACGGATTCAGAGAAGATTTTACTTTTTTTTTTTAAATTGTGTCGCAAGATCAAGCACTTACATGCACCGAGGAGAAGAAGGTGAACTCCGGCGGATCTCGGTGCAGCAGCGACACCTACTGGATGTCGGGGGCACGGACCTTAGTGAATCCCGGCAGACCCGAATCCTCGTCGGAGAACGCGCCGCTGGATCGCGACTGGACGGGGTAAGTAAATGAGCCCCATTATCTTCTATATTTCAGTAGTTAAATTACTCTTCTAGATATTAGATAATCACCATTATTTGCATCACTGATTTTCAAAGAAAGTGTCCCCAATGCAGCGTCAAGAATTGGTCATGTGACCTCTCAGACATGGCCACCAGCAGTTTCCGTAGATCAGCAGGTGACTCTATCAGGGGGATCTGGGCCCCCATTGTCCTATCTGTGGGGCAGCTGTACTTTTAATAAGACAAATGTAGAGAAATATTGTGACTCATTAAGGACCTTGTACGTTTTTCCAATCCTCTTCTGGAATCCTTCATAATTTATCATGTATTAAATGGCTGGGAATGAATATTCTCTCACCGTTAAACAGGAATGTTACATTCTCGCCGCATTAATTACATTCTCGCTCTCGCTCTCTTGACTGTTTTTGAAGAACTCGGGTGTTTGACAAATCTCACAGCTTAAAGGTCTCGTTGAAGAACCAAACATTGAGTTCCTTTCTTTTCCCGTCCCCCTACACTCTCCTCATCCACCACCAATAAACATCCGGCGGGGTCAGGAGAGTGATGACCTTCTGAACCCGTCGAGAGGTTTGATGTAAATTACATTTCTGAATAGGAAAGTAACGAGAAGATAATGCAATCAGCTCCAACGTCGCCTGACAATCTCCAAGGTCATGTGAGACCGGACCCATCACACGAGATGAATCCCCCAGGCTGAAGGGACCTCACACGTGAGACAATGAGCCGTAATGAAGGGCGGCACAGCTCCGCATGCACAGACACATCACTTGTAACAATTAAAAACAGTCCTACACTTGAAGACCATCCACAGTCACGTCTCAGAACATCTACAAAAGCTTCAACGGAAACAAAAAAATATCTCCGTTTCAGTAATTTATTCCACAATGTGGAGTGAAAAATGAAGTCTGAAGGGTTAAGTTTGTACCTCCAGAAAAGTTTTGGCTAAATTTCAGCTTCTGGACCTTGTTCAAAAAGTTTTTAAAAAGTTGGTGTAAATAGGGATGGTTGGACACGTTCAGGTTCATTGATTTCAGCCGAACCCAAATCTGAAAGTGCAGCTCATCCCCGGCATTAACACCCACGACGGGTGCTGGCCCTGGTCATGGGTGTTTTTGGGGAGCACGAAGGCTGAACCCAAACTTCTGGATAAAGTCTTGGTGTTTTGGTTCATAGACCTGAATACAAGAGCTCAACCCCACTGGTAACATCCCCGATAGGTGCTGGAACTGATCATCGCTGTTACCGGCAGAGGTGTGCATGAACACGGAAGCAAAACTTTTGGGTTCCGGGACCTTAACTCTCAATGTACGGCACAGACCCAAACACTGTTTGTTATGGTCCATTTTTCATGGCTGATTTTGACAAATGTCATGTGCAGGGCATCTAAGGGCTTTCATCTTTGTAATTAGGATCAAAAAGATTCATTTTAAAAAATTACAAAAATTAAGATGGTAACTTTTTGGCTAAAGTTTGTGGATCCGACTCCAACAGATCTGAGAAGAGACCATTAGCTTCTCCAGCTGTCCTGGAAATTGGTACATAACCCCCTTCTAGTCCTCAAAAACACTTATTTTGTATAAATTGGTCTAATGTTGTTTCCTTCATTTTTTACAAGAGTTTTTGTTAGGGTTGTGGTAAGGATCAGGGTTATAGTTGTTTTGGGGTTAATGTTGGGATTAACCATAATCCTAATTCTAACCTTAACCTACCTAATGTCCTATATATGGGCATATTCTTGGCCAGAGAAGAAGAGGAGCGCTCGGTGGCTTCTGGGTCACAGATTTATACACTTTTGGATTTCATGCACCTTTTGCAATACCTCCGATGCCCGTGTAAAGGAATCCAAAGTAAGGGACCACATTTTGGAACCCGTACAGCCTCCTCCTCCACTGTACTTCAGGTCTGATGGATGCGGACAACCTGTCTGAGTACATTTCAGATTGTGTTGATGTTTTGGATAAAAATATACAATCTTTACCCCTACATAGACCTTACAACGGTGGGATGTATCTCCTCCCTGGGTCAAACACGACATGAGGCTGAGTGAGATCAGACTGGAGATGGTCTCCTGAGAGGACACGTCGGCACTTCTAGTCCTCCTATAGGAGAAGACTTCTCCTTTGCGGAAAAGAAGGTCGGTGCTCTCAGACCCCAAATTGATCATAGTCCTGACTCTATGAAAAAGAATGTCCCCTGTAGAAAAAATAGATAGGAGATAGATAGGAGATAGATAGGAGATAGATAGATAGATAGATAGATAGATAGGAGATAGATAGATAGATAGATAGATAGGAGATAGATAGATAGATAGATAGGAGATAGATAGATAGGAGATAGATAGATAGATAGATAGAGAGATAGATAGGAGATAGATAGATAGATAGGAGATAGATAGATAGATAGATAGGAGATAGATAGGAGATAGATAGGAGATAGATAGATAGATAGGAGATAGATAGGAGATAGATAGATAGATAGATAGGAGATAGATAGATAGGAGATATATAGATAGATAGATATGAGATAGATAGGAGATAGATAGGAGATAGATAGATAGATAGATAGGAGATAGATAGGAGATAGATAGATAGGAGATAGATAGATAGATAGATAGATAGATAGATAGATAGATAGGAGATAGATAGATAGATAGATAGATAGATAGATAGATAGGAGATAGATAGATAGATAGGAGATAGATAGATAGGAGATAGATAGGAGATAGATAGATAGGAGATAGATAGATAGATAGGAGATAGATAGATAGGAGATAGATAGATAGATAGGAGATAGATAGATAGATAGATAGGAGATAGATAGATAGATAGATAGATAGATAGATAGATAGATAGATAGATAGGAGATAGATAGATAGATAGGAGATAGATAGATAGATAGATAGATAGATAGATAGATAGGAGATAGATAGATAGATAGATAGATAGATAGATAGATAGGAGATAGATAGATAGATAGATAGATAGATAGATAGATAGATAGGAGATAGATAGATAGATAGATAGATAGATAGATAGATAGGAGATAGATAGATAGATAGATAGATAGATAGATAGGAGATAGATAGATAGATAGATAGGAGATAGATAGATAGATAGATAGATAGATAGATAGATAGATAGGAGATAGATAGATAGATAGATAGATAGATAGATAGATAGATAGGAGATAGATAGATAGATAGATAGATAGATAGGAGATAGATAGATAGATAGATAGATAGATAGATAGGAGATAGATAGATAGATAGATAGATAGGAGATAGATAGATAGGAGATAGATAGATAGATAGATAGATAGATAGATAGATAGGAGATAGATAGATAGGAGATAGATAGATAGATAGATAGATAGATAGATAGATAGGAGATAGATAGATAGGAGATAGATAGGAGATAGATAGATAGATAGATAGATAGATAGATAGATAGGAGATAGATAGATAGATAGATAGATAGATAGAAGATAGATAGATAGATAGATAGATAGGAGATAGATAGATAGATAGATAGATAGATAGATAGATAGGAGATAGATAGATAGATAGGAGATAGATAGATAGATAGGAGATAGATAGATAGATAGGAGATAGATAGATAGATAGATAGATAGATAGATAGATAGATAGGAGATAGATAGATGGATAGATAGATACATTTTCTCTGTGTCTATTACTCTTTCTCTCATGAATCTCTTCTGTGTATTTATTGACTCAGTTTATAATTTATAAAATGTTAATATTTAATGTGTCGCCGCCATCATTATCTCTCGCTTCATCTTAAAATGACAAATAGACGTCTCTCCTCATGAGCCCTGGGTAAATATTTGGCGCTCGTGTATCCAATCACAGCTCTGCTCTCTGTCCGCAGGTTCCGTGCGGGAAGTGTAAACTTTACTCGTCGATAAAACCGAGAACACAAATATCCCCACAATGTGCGCGATGCTCTGCGGCGGCCCAGGCGGTGCGTCTCCTCGTCTGCAGGAGGTGTCACAATATTATTACACATCTATATCTGCTGTAACAAAGCCGCGACCTCCATAGCGCGGGAGGGAAAGTTCTGTGACATAATGAGCTCGGGAGCACATGTCATGAATCCTGCGCTGCCTGACACACAGATTCCCCGCATCCAATGCGCCTTGTTAGCAGCGCTGGAGCTTCGTGTTAGACGCATCGCGCACTTACAGAACAAACTGTGACCTATATACGGCGTTTACAGCACAAGTTACAGATTAGGAAATATTTTACTGTAAGTCATAGAAATAGAGAGAAAGAAGGAAACGTCTCTACTAGAGATGAGCGAACACTAAAATGCTTGGGTACTCGTTATTCGAGACGAACTTTTCCCGATGCTCGAGTGCTCGTCTCGAATAACGAACCCCATTGAAGTCAATGGGAGACTCGAGCATTTTTCAAGGGGACCAAGGCTCTGCACAGGGAAGCTTGGCCAAACACCTGGGAACCTCAGAAAAGGATGGAAACACCACGGAAATGGACAGGAAACAGCAGGGGCAGCATGCATGGATGCCTCTGAGGCTGCCTAATCGCACCATTATGCCAAAATTATGGGCAACAGCATGGCCATGACAGAGTGACAGAATGAAGCTAGATAGCATCTAAAACATCCAATAATTGACCCTGACACTATAGGGGACGGCATGCAGAGGCAGCGGCAGCAGGCTAGAGAGTGTCATGGCGACATACCCTAAATGGACTCAGGCTTCAAACCAATGGGTGGCAGAGAGGAACCAAAGGAGGTGAGCAAGAAGCGCTCAAATAATATCGGTACATGATAAAAGTTTGCCAGTATATTTTGTGGATTACACAGCAGGGTGGCGACAAAGTTAACATGGAAGCCATGAAAACAACCCAAAATTCTGCCTGACACAGCTCGTTTGATAAGGGGACCATGTATGGAGGCAGTGAACTAGTAGTAGATTAAAGGTGCTGCAGTTAAAACTATGTTAGTTGGATCTTGGCATGGAGTTGGCGCTCCGCTGCCAGGCGAGCTTTCGCCAATCCAAGCCCCTGTCTCTAGGCTACTCCCCAAACAGCACTTCTAAGAACCTTTTGTATAAGATCAAGTGTAGTAGCGTTCTTATAAGTTTAGGATATGGCGGGTGAGGGGAATGTAAACAGATGCGCAAGAAGCGCTGAAATAATATCGGTAAATGGTAAAAGTTTGCCAGTATATTTTGTGGATTACACAGCAGGGTGGCGACAAAGTTAACAAGTTTGATGTGGAATGCCCTGTAATAGCTCTTGGGCGGTGTGCCTTTTATCGCCTAGGCTCAGCAGTTTGAGCACCGCCTGCTGTCGCTTAGCGACGGCACTGCTGCTGTGCCTAGAGCTACCGACTGATGGCGCCATGCCCACGGATGGTAGTTCGGAGGAGGAGGTGGAGGAGGGGTGGGAGGAGGAGGCATAGTAGGCCTGAAACACCTGGACCGAGGTAGGCCCCGCAATCCTCGGCGTCGGCAGTATATGACCAGCCCCAGGGTCAGACTCGGTCCCAGCCTCCACCAAGTTAACCCAATGTGCCGTCAGCGATATATAGTGGCCCTGCCCGGCAGCACTCGTCCACGTGTCCGTGGTCAGGTGGACCTTGTCAGAAACGGCGTTGATCAGGGCACGGATGATGTTGTCTGACACGTGCTGGTGCAGGGCTGGGACGGCACATCGGGAAAAGTAGTGGCGGCTGGGGACCGAATACCGAGGGGCGGCCGCCGCCATGAGGTTGCGAAAGGCCTCGGTCTCTACTAGCCTATAGGGCAGCATCTCCAGGCTAAGCAATCTGGAGATGTGGACATTAAGGGCTTGGGCGTGCGGGTGGGTTGCACTATATTTGCGTTTCCGCTCCAGCGTCTGGGGTATGGAGAGCTGAACGCTGGTGGATGCTGTGGAGGATTGTGGAGGCGACGATGGGGTTTTTGTGGCAGGGTCCTGGGCAGGGGGCTGACTATCAGCTGACACAGGGGAAGGAGCAGTGGTGTGCACGGCCGGAGGTGAACGGGCTTGTTGCCACTGAGTGGGGTGTTTAGCATTCATATGCCTGCGCATACTGGTGGTAGTTAAGCTAGTAGTGGTGGAACCCCTGCTGATCCTGGTTTGGCAAATGTTGCACACCACAGTCCGTCGGTCATCCGGTGTTTCCTTAAAGAACCTCCAGACTTCTGAAAATCTAGCCCTCGCCGCAGGAGCCCTCGCCACGGGAGCTTCACTAGTTGACACATTTGGCGCTGATGCACCAGCTCTGGCCCTGCCTCTCCGTCTGGCCCCACCACTGCCTCTTCCAACCTGTTCTGGTCGAGGACTCTCCTCTGTCTCAGAAGCACTGTGTTCACCCGGCCTATCAACCCAGCTTGGGTCTGTCACCTCATCATCCTCCGATCCCTCAGTCTGCTCCCCCCTCGGACTTCCTGCCCTGACAACAACTTCCCCACTGTCTGACAACCGTGTCTCCTCATCGTCGGACACCTCTTTACACACTTCCACTACGTCAAGAAGGTCATCATCACCCACAGACTGCGACTGGTGGAAAACCTGGGCATCGGAAAATTGCTCAGCAGCAACCGGACAAGTGGTTTGTGAGTGTGGGAAGGGTCCAGAAAACAGTTCCTCAGAGTATGCCGGTTCAAATGCCAAATTTTCCTGGGAGGGGGCAGACTTGGGGGGAGGAGGCTGAGGTGCAGGAGCTGGAGGAGTGCCGATTTCGGTGACATGGGTGGACTGCGTGGAAGACTGACTGGTGGACAAATTGCTCGAAGCATTGTCGGCAATCCACGACATCACCTGTTCGCACTGTTCTGGCCTCAACAGTGCTCTACCACGAGTCCCAGTAACTTCAGACATGAACCTAGGGAGTGTAGCTCTGCGGCGTTCCCCTGCTCCCTCATAAGCAGGTGGTGTCTCACCCCGCCCGGGACCACGGCCTCTGACCCCTGCAGTAGTTGGACGCCCACGTCCCCGCCCTCGTCCTCTACCCCTAGCCCTCGGGTTAAACATTTTTAAAATGAGAGTTATAACTTTAATTTTTTTTTAACTTTTTTTTGCGTTTTTTTGTTTTTTTTTGTGTTTTTTAGTTTTTAAAACCAAACGATGCTATCCTATTGCTATGGCTATTTTCTAGCCAAGTATGAAAGACACTGCTATGCCAGATGAGATGACACTGAGTTATTAAAAAAATAAACGTAAAATAAAAAAGGAAAAATGGCAGACTGTGCCTAATTGAAATCCAACCCCTAATAAATTTTCCCACTTTGGTGTTTGAGGTGGATATGTGTGCCACTAAGAGCTAAACACAACGGTAGCAAGTCCCCCTGCAAATTCCTCACAATATGGTACTAGCTGCAAATAAAAAAAAAAAAGTAGAACGTTATTGTAGCCCTAAGAAGGGCTGTTGGGTTCTTGGAGAATTACTCCTGCCTAACAGTAAGCTAATAGAACACCCTAACGCTTTCCCTGACCAGCAGCAGCTCTCTCCCTAGCGGCATCCAGACACAGAATGATCCGAGCAGCGCGGGCAGCGGCTAGTCTATCCCAGGGTCACCTGATCTAGCCAGCCAACCACTGCTATCGACGTGTAAGGGTACCACGTCATGCTGGGTGGAGTGCAGAGTCTCCTGGCTTGTGATTGGCTCTGTTTCTGGCCGCCAAAAAGCAAAACGGCGGGAGCTGCCATTTTCTCGAGCGGGCGAAGTATTCGTCCGAGCAACGAGCAGTTTCGAGTACGCTAATGCTCGACCGAGCATCAAGCTCGGACGAGCATGTTCGCTCATCTCTAGTCTCTATTCTGTAAAGCAGTAACTGTTCTGTGAATAGGAAGGAAACATTGCATTGTGGGTAAGTACAAGTATCACCTGATAGAGATAGATAGGAGAAATATAGATATGAGAGAGATAGATAGATACACACACTACACTCACTACAGACACTACAAACACTACATACATTACAAACACTACACTCACTACAGACACTACAAACACTACATACATTACATACACTACACTCACTACAGACACTACAAACACTACTGACACTGCAGCCACTACACACACTACATACATTACATACACTACAGACACTGCAGACACTACACACACTATACACACTACACACACTACAAACACTACTGACACTGCAGCCACTACACACACTACATACATTACATACACTACAGACACTGCAGACACTACACACACTATACACACTACACACACTACAAACACTACTGACACTGCAGCCACTACACACACTACATACATTACATACACTACAGACACTGCAGACACTATACACACTACACACACTACAAACACTACTGACACTGCAGCCACTACACACACTACATACATTACATACACTACACTCACTACAGACACTACAAACACTACAGACACTGCAGCCACTACACACACTACATACATTACATACACTACACTCACTACAGACACTACAAACACTACTGACACTGCAGCCACTACACACACTACATACATTACATACACTACAGACACTGCAGACACTATACACACTACACACACTACAAACACTACTGACACTGCAGCCACTACACACACTACATACATTACATACACTACACTCACTACAGACACTACAAACACTACTGACACTGCAGCCACTACACACACTACATACATTACATACACTACAGACACTGCAGACACTACACACACTATACACACTACAGACACTACAAACACTACTGACACTGCAGCCACTACACACACTACATACATTACATACACTACAGACACTACAGCCACTGCAGACACTACACACACTACATACATTACATACAATACAGACACTGCAGACACTACACACTATACACACTACAGACACTACACACACTACTGACACTACAGCCACTGCAGACACTACACACACTACATACATTACATACACTACAGACAGTGCGGACACTACACACACTGCCACTGCAGCCACTGCAGACACTACACACACTACATACATTACATACACTACAGACACTACACACACTACAGACACTACACACACTACATACATTACATACACTAAAGACACTATACAGACTACATACCCTACATACCCTACATACATAACATACACTACACACACTATACACACTGCAGACACTACAGACACCACAGACACTACATACACCACACACACTACAGACACCACAGACACTACATACACCACACACACTACACACACTATACACACTACACACACCACCAGACACTTGAGAAACCACAGACACCACAGACACTAAAGCTACACCAAAGAAGGGCTCTGGTAACAACCCCAGGATCCCTTTAGGCTTATAAACATTATTTTAAAAGTTGCTTTTAGAAGTAAGAAGGCCATGGATAACAAATACCTCAATCGTGGTCCTTGTTTTATCAGGATGGATATTGGTGGTAGGTTTCCTTTAAAGTCATAACATAAGTTTTAGCTGTAATACCAATCCTGGCCACAGGGTGCGTTGTTAAATAAGGAAAATACATGGCCCACTCATATGACAAACCTCTATGATACAGACAGATCTAAGCGCAGATATACAGCTCCATCTACAGGTGGAAAGAAGAAGTGCAATGGTTACATCCCTGTCATCGCTCATCCTTCTCGCTGCCGCACCCGTAACGTTGTGCATTCTCATAAAAGCATCAGATTAATTTTGACATTTTTATAAAATTTTATATTTATAGATTTTAAATATTTTGTGACCCCCCCCCCTCCCCCACGATTTATATGTTCTAAATGTTACATTTTTGTACATCGCAGGCAGAAATCCCTGAACCTCGTCCCTTAATTTCCGCCTTTCCACGTATCATTAAAGTCTGGACGAATCCGTGCGATGACACGATCCATCCGAGTGATGAAGAGGGGATTGAAAAACATCAGCACATCCTGATGACAAAAATATGCAAATGTCCGCCAGACCGCGCCGGGCGTGATGAATTATTTTGATGCGTTGCCTGATATTTAGAGAAGCTTCATCAACTTTATGTGATTAGTCTCCGCGACGACTCTTTGATTGTGGGAGGAAGGGAAAGAAAAAAAAAGAAGAAAATTCCCATCTCTGCTCAGAAAAGTTTGGAGGATTTTATTTTTTTCCCCTTTGTGCTTGGAGCAACAGGATTCAAAGTCGATGATGGAAACAAATGTGTCCCGACAGGGCGGAGCGGGGGAGGGGGCCACGGAGTCTCCGATGCCTTTGGCGCACAATCACCACTCGTCCTCCCGAGATTTCCGTCTTGAGTTTCATGAAAATTTTCCGAAGCAAAGTTACTTATTACCAAACTATGTTTCTCGTCATTAGGGGATCTTAAATCTTAATAAGTCGAGACGTATCGCAGTTATCCGCCTCGAGAACAATACGGTGGAACTTCGCAGACGGAACAGAAGGTGCAATTATATTCTCTCCCAGTCTCCCAGCGCAATGAGCCTCCTACAATATCCGAGCTGCGGATTGCAATTTGTTACATGGAGGCTTAGCCGGAGACGGCCGGGGCTCCCATACAAAACAACAGCTCGAAATTAATTTCCTTCCGGTATATTTATGCAGATCAGGAGGAGAGATATCATTTCTGTTTACCCAGACAGTTACCGGCGCAGAGAAGGCAGGGGAATCCGGGAAATTATCTGCACCCGTCTGGATGATTGAGGAGTAACACAGGAGATAGATCTATGGAGCGGAGAAGATCAGAGCTCCAGATCATAGACGACAACCAATGGCCCCATCTAGGAGCAGCTGGTTCCTCCTTTCCCTTTAAAAGCACAGCAATGCATTATGGGATGGATTCCACTAGGTGGTGAATACTGCCCCATGTGGACAGGAGGACCTGAGCCAATTCTTGCTAATTGGATGGTTACTTTCTGAATTTTGTGGCTTCTCTCCTAGAAATGTTGGGCTTGGGTTACATTTGCAACGTAAGGGGTCAGGTCAGGGGTGCAAACTTATAGGCACTTGATCAATCCAGGCGATCAAATAAAAGTAACACGCATACAGATAGAGACAATTTCAGTTTCACCAAAAGTCAATAAAATCCCAATATTCATCATCTGAGGGAAAGGGAGCGACTTCAATGAAACTCAGGACGAGAGGTACAAACATTCACAGCTCTTGAGATGAGGCTATGGCTGACTCTGTATCACAAGTGTCTGATAGAGGGAGCCGTCTCAGACCCATGTATACATGCTCACCATCCTCCCTGCGCCATGGAAATGCTGCGGTGCAGACAGATGTCCAGCAGCAAAACTGATTAAAGTTGAGTTAAAATGGATAATTGGGGACATCCCTGGATTACTGGGAACTTGCTCCACTGTCTCAGACGATGAGGGCAACAGTAGTCGTCTTACATACATAATAGGGCAATTTAAGGTGGTCTAAAGTAATGATGTGACTACTGGGGACATCTCTGGGGGTCTTGGGTGATGATGTGACTACTGGAGAGATCCTCGATGGTCTATTGTAAGTATGTGACTACTGGGAACATCCCTGGGGGTCTAGCTTGATGATGTGACTACTGGGGACATCCTTGGGTGTCTAGGGTATGGATGTGACTATTAGCGACATCCATGGTGGTCTAGGGTATGGATGTGACTATTAGCGACATCCATGTGGTCTAGGGTATGGATGTGACTACTAATGAGATCCATTGTGGTCTAGGGTATGAATGTGACTACTAATGAGATCCATGGTGGTCTAGGGTATGGATGTGACTATTACGGACATCCATGGTGGTCTAGGGTATGGATGTGACTACTAATGAGATCCATGGTGGTCTAGGGTATGGATGTGACTACTAATGAGATCCATGGTGGTCTAGGGTATGGATGTGACTATTAGCGACATCCATGTGGTCTAGGGTATGGATGTGACTACTAATGAGATCCATTGTGGTCTAGGGTATGAATGTGACTACTAATGAGATCCATGGTGGTCTAGGGTATGGATGTGACTATTACGGACATCCATGGTGGTCTAGGGTATGGATGTGACTACTAATGAGATCCATGGTGGTCTAGGGTATGGATGTGACTACTAATGAGATCCATGGTGGTCTAGGGTATGGATGTGACTATTAGGGATATCCCTGGTGGTCTTGGGTGATGATGTGACTAATGGGGACATCCTTGGGTGTCTAGGGTATGGATGTGACTACTAATGAGATCCATGGTGGTCTAGGGTATGGATGTGACTAAGATGGATATTCATGGTGGTCCAGGGTGATGATGTGACTACTATTGAGATCCATGGTGGTCTAGGGTATGGATGTGACTAATAGGGACATCCATGGTGGTCTAGGGTATGGATGTGACTAAGATTGGGATCCATGGTGGTCCAGGGTGATGATGTGACTACTAATGAGATCCATGGTGGTCTACGGCATGGATATGACTAAAATGGACATCCATGGCGATGATGTGACTACAAGGTCATCCCTGATTGTCTATGGTGATGATGTGACTACTGGGGAGATCCCTGGGGGTCTAGTTTGATGATGTGACTACTGGGGACATTTTTGGCTGTCTAGGGTATGGATGTGACTAATAGGGACATCCATGGTGGTCTAGGGTATGGATGTGACTATGAGGGGGATTTATGGTGGTCTTGGGTATAGATGTGACTAAGACGGACATCCATGATGGTCCAGGGTGATGATGTGACTACTGGGTTCATCCATGGTTGTCTAGAGTAAGGATGTGACTACTGGAGACATCCCTGGTAGTCTAGGGTGATGATGTGACTGCTGGAGACATCCCTGGTAGTCTAGGGTGATGATGTGACTGCTGGAGACATCCCTGGTAGTCTAGGGTGATGATGTGACTGCTGGAGACATCCCTGGTAGTCTAGGGTGATGATGTGACTGCTGAAGACATCCCTGGTAGTCTAGGGTGATGATGTGACTACTGGGGACATTCTTGGCTGTCTAGGGTATGGATGTGACTATTAGGGACATCCATGGTGGTCTAGGGTGATGATGTGACTACTGGAGACATCCCTGGTAGTCTAGGGTGATGATGTGATTGGGGTCACCCCTGCTGTCTTGTCTCATGAAGAAGTTAAGGAGACACCCCTGTTGCATTATGTAGGAAATAGAGTTACTAATGGTGTGGGATAACAAAGGTTTAATTTTAATATCCCTGGTGTCCAAGGGGAACAAAAGCTTCAAGTAGGAAGATAACAAAAGAAATACGATGGTGTGACCTTGTATAGAAAAGTGGATCAGAGGAAGAAGATCTGTGATGCCCGGGGGCATTGCCATGTGTGATGTGAGTGACGGGCACTGACTTTATCCATTGCCCATGTTATGTCAGGTCTGTCCCTCAGATGTCAATTGAGCAATCACCGATACAGACGTTGTCCTATCAGTAGACACTTCTGCTCCTCCAGGTCTGCGATCCCTACCAAAGCTGTACAAGAGATGACAGGATATAATCCCTGTACACTGGAAATCACCCCGCAACCTCCCGAGCCCAGCGCCAAGTGCCCCGCGAGGAAAACAATCCACATCCATCCTCTCCTGGCAGATGACAGGTCCTGCTGCAGATTATACTCCATCCCACTGCTCCCTGTTATCCAGTCTGACAGTCCACTCCATCCGCTGCGAGCCGGGAAGAGTCTGCTACACAAGTAACCTTTACTAAGCTGCTGGAAGATGTCACAATCTCATCACCATCCGGTCATATCATTGTCCTTCACTTACACTCAGCACTGCTCAAGATACAAGTCCAAAAGAGGGAGATGACAAGTATATTAATAGAATAATAATAATAATATTAAATATAACAATAGAATATTGTTAAAAAATTTGCTAACATGTACAAGAAATTAAGCTTAATCTGCTTACAAATATATAACTACTATAATACTGCCCCCTATGTACAGGAATATAACTACTATAATACTGCCCCCTATGTACAGGAATATAACTACTATAATACTGCCCCCTATGTACAAGAATATAACTACTATAATACTGCCCCCTATGTACAGGAATATAACTACTATAATACTGCCCCCTATGTACAAGAATATAACTACTATAATACTGCTCCCTATGTACAAGAATATAACTACTATAATACTGCCCCCTATGTACAGGAATATAACTACTATAATACTGCCCCCTATGTACAGGAATATAACTACTATAATACAGCCCCCTATGTACAGGAATATAACTACTATAATACTGCCCCCTATGTACAAGAATATAACTACTATAATACTGCCCCCTATGTACAAGAATATAACTACTATAATACTGCCCCCTATGTACAAGAATATAACTACTATAATACTGCCCCTATGTACAAGAATATAACTACTATAATACTGCCCGCTATGTACAGGAATATAACTACTATAATACTGCCCCCTATGTACAGGAATATAACTACTATAATACTGCCCCTATGTACAGGAATGTAACTACTATAATACTGCCCCCTATGTACAAGAATATAACTACTAAAATACTGCTCCCTATGTACAGGAATATAAATACTATAATACTGCCTCCTATGTACAAGAATACAACTACTATAATACTGCCCCCTATGTACAAGAATATAAGTACTATAATACTGCCCCCCATGTACAAGAATATAACTACTATAATACTGCCCCCTATGTACAGGACTATAACTACTATAATACTGCCCCCTATGTACAAGAATATAACTACTATAACACTACACCCTATGTACAAGAATATAACTACTATAATACTGCCCCCTATGTACAAGAATATAACTACTATAATACTGCCCCCTATGTACAAGAATATAACTATTATAATACTGCCCCATATGTACAAGAATATAACTACTATAATACTGCCCCCTATGTACAAGAATATAACTACTATAATACTGCCCCCTATGTACAAGAATATAACTATTATAATACTGCCCCCTATGTACAGGAATATAACTACTATAATACTGCCCCCTATGTACAGGAATATAACTACTATAATACTGCCCCCTATTTACAAGAATATAACTACTAAAATACTGCTCCCTATGTACAAGTATATAACTGCTATAATACTGCCCCCTATGTACAAGAATATAACTACTATAATACTGCTCCCTATGTACAGAGATATAACTACTATAATACCGCCCCCTATGTACAAGAATATAACTACTATAATACCGCCCCCTATCTACAAGAATATAACTACTATAATACTGCCCCCTATGTACAGGAATATAACTACTATAATACTGCCCCCTATGTACAGGATTATAACTACTATCATACTGCCCCCTATGTACAGGAATATAACTACTATAATACTGCCCCCTATGTACAGGTATATAACTACTATAATAGTGCCCCCTATGTACAAGAATATAACTACTATAATACTGCCTCCTATGTACAAGAATATAACTAGTATAATAAAGCCCCCTATGTACAGGGATATAACTACCATAATACTGCCCCTATGTACAAGAATATAACTACTATAATACTGCTCCCTATGTACAAGAATATAACTACTATAATACTGCCCCCTATATACAAGAATATAACTACTATAATACTGCCCCCTATGTACAAGCATATAACTACTATAATAGTGCCCCCTATGTACAAGAATATAACTACTATAATACTGCCCCCTATGTACAAGAATATAACTACTATAATACTGCCTCCTATGTACAAGAATATAACTAGTATAATAAAGCCCCCTATGTACAGGGATATAACTACCATAATACTGCCCCTATGTACAAGAATATAACTACTATAATACTGCTCCCTATGTACAGGAATATAACTACTATAATACTGCCCCCTATGTACAAGAATATAACTACTATAATACTGCCCCCTATATACAAGAATATAACTACTATAATACTGCCCCCTATGTACAAGCATATAACTACTATAATACTGAACCCTATGTACAGGAATATAACTACTATAATACTGCCCCCTGTGTACAAGAATATAAATACTATAATACTGCCCCCTATGTACAAGAATATAACTACTATAATACTGCCCCCTATGTACAAGAATATAACTACTATAATACTGCCCCCTATGTACAGGTATATAACTACTATAATACTGCCCCCTAAGTAAAGGAAAATAACTACTATAATACTGCCCCCTGTGTACAAGAATATAAATACTATAATACTGCCCCCTTTGTACAAGAATATAACTACTATAATACTGCCCCTATGTACAGGAATATAACTACTATATAACTGCCCCCTATGTACAGGAAAATAACTACTATAATACTGCCCCCTTTGTACAAGAATATAACTACTATAATACTGCCCCCTATGTACAAGAATATAACTACTATAATACTGCCCCCTATGTACAGGAATATAACTACTATAATACTGCCCCCTATGTACAAGAATATAACTACTATAATACTGCTCGCTATGTACAGGAATATAACTACTATAATACTGCCTCTATGTACAAGAATATAACTACTATAATACTGGCCCCTGTGTACAAGAATATAACTACTATAATACGGCCCCCTATGTACAAGAATATAACTACTATAATACTGCCCCCTGTGTACAAGAATATAACTACTATAATACTGCTCCCTATGTACAGGAATATAACTACTTTAATACTGCCCCCTATGTACAAGAATATAACTATTATAATACTGCCCCCTATGTACAAGAATATAACTACTATAATACTGCTCCCTATGTACAAGAATATAACTACTATAATACTGCCCCCTGTGTACAAGAATATAAATACTATAATACTGCCCCCTATGTACAAGAATATAACTACTATAATACTGCCCCCTATGTACAGGTATATAACTACTAAAATACTGCCCCCTATGTACAGGAAAATAACTACTATAATACTGCCCCCTATGTACAAGAATATAACTACTATAATACTGCCCCCTATGTACAAGAATATAACTACTATAATACTGCCCCCTATGTACAGGAATATAACTGCTATAATACTGCCCCCTGTGTTCAAGAATATAACTATTATAATACTGCCCCCTATGTACAAGAATATAACTACTATAATACTGCCCCCTATGTACAGGAATATAACTACTATAATACTGCCCCCTATGTACAGGAATATAACTACTATAATACTGCCCCCTATGTACAAGAATATAACTACTATAATACTGCCCCCTATGTACAGGAATATAACTACTATAATACTACCCCCTATGTACAAGAATATAACTACTATAATACTGCCCCCTAGGTACAGGAATATAACTACTATAATACTGCCCCCTATGTACAGGAATATAACTACTATAATACTGCCCCCTATGTACAAGAATATAACTACTATAATACTGCCCCCTATGTACAGGAATATAACTACTATAATACTGCCCTCTATGTACAGGAATATAACTACTATAATACTGCCTCCTATGTACAGGAATATAACTACTATAATACTGCCTCCTATGTACAAGAATATAACTACTACAATACTGCCCCCTATGTACAGGAATATAACTACTATAATACTGCCCTCTATGTACAGGAATATAACTACTATAATATTGCCTCCTATGTACAGGAATATAACTACTATAATACTGCCTCCTATGTACAGGAATATAACTACTATAATACTGCCCCCTATGTACAGGAATATAACTACTATAATACTGCCCCCTATGTACAAGAATATAACTACTATAATACTGCCCCCTATGTACAGGAATATAACTACTATAATACTGCTCCCTATGTACAAGAAGATAACTACTATAATACTGCCCCCTATGTACAGGAATATAACTACTATAATACTGCCCCCTATGTACAAGAATATAACTACTATAATACTGCCCCCTATGTACAAGAATATAACTACTATAATACTGCCCCCTATGTACAAGAATATAACTACTATAATACTGCCCCCTATGTACAAGAATATAACTACTATAATACTGCCCTCTATGTGCAAGAATATAACTACTATAATACTGCCCGCTATGTACAGGAATATAACTACTATAATACTGCCCCCTATGTACAGGAATATAACTACTATAAAACTGCCCCCTATGTACAAGAATATAACTACTATAATACTGCCCCCTATGTACAGGAATATAACTACTATAATACTGCCCCCTGTGTACAAGAATATAACTACTATAATACTGCCTCTATGTACAAGAATATAACTACTATAATACGGCCCCCTATGTACAAGAAAATAACTACTATAATACTGCCCCCTATATACAGGAATATAACTACTATAATACTGCCCCCTATATACAAGAATATAACTACTACAATACTGCCCCCTATGTACAAGAATATAACTACTATAATACTGCCCCCTATGTACAGGAATATAACTACTATAATACTGCCCCCTATGTACAAGAATATAACTACTATAATACTGCCCCCTATGTACAAGAATATAACTACTATAATACTGCCCCCTATATACAAGAATATACCTACTACAATACTGCCCCCTATGTACAGGAATATAACTACTATAATACTGCCCCCTATGTACAGGAATATAACTACTATAATACTGCCCCCTATGTACAAGAATATAACTACTATAATACTGCCCCCTATGTACAAGAATATAACTACTATAATACTGCCCCCTATGTACAGGAATATAACTACTATAATACTGCCCCCTGTGTACAAGAATATAAATACTATAATACTGCCCCCTATGTACAAGAATATAACTACTATAATACTGCTCCCTATGTACAAGAATATAACTACTATAATACTGCCCCCTGTGTACAAGAATATAAATACTATAATACTGCCCCCTATGTACAAGAATATAACTACTATAATACTGCCCCCTATGTACAGGTATATAACTACTATAATACTGCCCCCTATGTACAGGAAAATAACTACTATAATACTGCCCCCTATGTACAAGAATATAACTACTATAATACTGCCCCCTATGTACAAGAATATAACTACTATAATACTGCCCCCTATGTACAGGAATATAACTGCTATAATACTGCCCCCTGTGTTCAAGAATATAACTATTATAATACTGCCCCTATGTACAGGAATATAACTGCTATAATACTGCCCCCTTTGCACAGGAATATAACTACTATAATACTGCCCCCTATGTACAGGAATATAACTACTATAATACTGCCCCCTATGTACAAGAATATAACTACTATAATACTGCCCCCTATGTACAGGAATATAACTACTATAATACTGCCCCCTATGTACAGGAATATAACTACTATAATACTGCCCCCTATGTACAAGAATATAACTACTATAATACTGCCCCTATGTACAGGAATATAACTACTATAATACTGCCTCCTATGTACAAGAATATAACTACTATAATACTGCCTCCTATGTACAGGAATATAACTACTATAATACTGCTCCCTATGTACAGGAATATAACTACTATAATACTGCCCCCTATGTACAGGAATATAACTACTATAATACTACCCCTATGTACAAGAATATAACTACTATAATACTGCCCCCTATGTACAGGAATATAACTACTATAATACTGCCCCCTATGTACAGGAATATAACTACTATAATACTGCCCCCTATGTACAAGAATATAACTACTATAATACTGCCCCCTATGTACAGGAATATAACTACTATAATACTGCCTCCTATGTACAAGAATATAACTACTACAATACTGCCCCCTATGTACAGGAATATAACTACTATAATACTGCCCTCTATGTACAGGAATATAACTACTATAATACTGCCTCCTATGTACAGGAATATAACTACTATAATACTGCCTCCTATGTACAAGAATATAACTACTATAATACTGCCCCCTATGTACAGGAATATAACTACTATAATACTGCCCCCTATGTACAAGAATATAACTACTATAATACTGCCCCCTATGTACAGGAATAAAACTACTATAATACTGCTCCCTATGTACAAGAATATAACTACTATAATACTGCCCCCTATGTACAAGAATATAACTACTATAATACTGCCTCCTATGTACAGGAATATAACTACTATAATACTGCTCCCTATGTACAAGAATATAACTACTATAATACTGCCCCCTATGTACAGGAATATAACTACTATAATACTGCCCCCTATGTACAGGAATATAACTACTATAATACTGCCCCCTATGTACAGGAATATAACTACTATAATACTGCCCCCTATGTACAAGAATATAACTACTATAATACTGCCCCCTATGTACAAGAATATAACTACTATAATACTGCCCCCTATGTACAGGAATATAACTACTATAATACTGCTCCCTATGTACAGGAATATAACTACTATAATACTGCTCCATATGTACAGGAATATAACTACTATAATACTGCCCCCTATGTACAAGAATATAACTACTATAATACTGCCCCCTATGTACAAGAATATAACTACTATAATACTGCCCCCTATGTACAAGAATATAACTACTATAATACTGCCCCCTATGTACAAGAATATAACTACTATAATACTGCCCCTATGTACAAGAATATAACTACTATAATACTGCCCCCTATGTACAAGAATATAACTACTATAATACTGCCCCCTATGTACAGGAATATAACTACTATAATACTGCCCCTATGTACAAGAATATAACTACTATAATACTGCCCCTTTTTACAGGAATATAACTACTATAATACTGCCCCCTATGTACAAGAATATAACTACTATAATACTGCCCCCTATGTACAAGAATATAACTACTATAATACTGCCCCCTATGTACAAGAATATAACTACTATAATACTGCCCCTATGTACAAGAATATAACTACTATAATACTGCCCCCTATGTACAAGAATATAACTACTATAATACTGCCCCCTATGTACAAGAATATAACTACTATAATACTGCCCCCTATGTACAGGAATATAACTACTATAATACTGCCCCCTATGTACAAGAATATAACTACTATAATACTGCCCCCTATGTACAGGAATATAACTACTATAATACTGCCCCTATGTACAAGAATATAACTACTATAATACTGCCCCCTATGTACAGGAATATAACTACTATAATACTGCCCCTATGTACAAGAATATAACTACTATAATACTGCCCCTTTTTATAGGAATATAACTACTATAATACTGCCCCCTATGTACAAGAATATAACTACTATAATACTGCCCCCTATGTACAAGAATATAACTACTATAATACTGCCCCCTATGTACAAGAATATAACTACTATAATACTGCCCCCTATGTACAGGAATATAACTACTATAATACTGCCCCTATGTACAAGAATATAACTACTATAATACTGCCCCCTATGTACAAGAATATAACTACTATAATACTGCCCCCTATGTACAAGAATATAACTACTATAATACTGCCCCCTATGTACAGGAATATAACTACTATAATACTGCCCCCTATGTACAAGAATATAACTACTATAATACTGCCCCCTATGTACAGGAATATAACTACTATAATACTGCCCCTATGTACAAGAATATAACTACTATAATACTGCCCCCTATGTACAGGAATATAACTACTATAATACTGCCCCTATGTACAAGAATATAACTACTATAATACTGCCCCTTTTTACAGGAATATAACTACTATAATACTGCCCCCTATGTACAAGAATATAACTACTATAATACTGCCCCCTATGTACAAGAATATAACTACTATAATACTGCCCCCTATGTACAAGAATATAACTACTATAATACTGCCCCCTATGTACAAGAATATAACTACTATAATACTGCCCCCTATGTACAAGAATATAACTGCTATAATACTGCCCCCTATGTACAGGAATATAACTACTATAACACTGCCCCCTATGTACAGGAATATAACTACTATAATACTGCCCCTATGTACAAAAATATAACTACTATAATAATGTTTCCTATGTACAGGAATATAACTACTATAATACTGCCCCCTATGTACAGGAATATAACTACTATAATACTGCCCCTATGTACAAGAATATAACTACTATAATACTGCCCCCTATGTACAAGAATATAACTACTATAATACTGCCCCCTATGTACAAGAATATAACTACTATAACACTGCCTCCTATGTACAGGAATATAACTACTATAATACTGCCCCTTTTTACAGGAATATAACTACTATAATACTGCCCCTATGTACAAGAATATAACTACTATAATACTGCCCCTTTTTACAGGAATATAACTACTATAATACTGCCCCCTATGTACAGGAATATAACTACTATAATACTGCCCCCTATGTACAAGAATATAACTACTATAATACTGCCCCTATGTACAGGAATATAACTACTATAATACTGCCCCCTATGTACAGGAATATAACTACTATAATACTGCCCCCTATGTACAAGAATATAACTGCTATAATACTGCCCCCTATGTACAGGAATATAACTACTATAACACTGCCCCCTATGTACAGGAATATAACTACTATAACACTGCCCCCTATGTACAGGAATATAACTACTATAATACTGTCCCCTATGTACAGGAATATAACTACTATAATAATGTCCCCTATGTACAGGAATATAACTACTATAATACTGCCCCCTATGTACAGGAATATAACTACTATAATACTGCCCCTATGTACAAGAATATAACTACTATAATACTGCCCCCTATGTACAGGAATATAACTACTATAATACTGCCCCCTATGTACAGGAATATAACTACTATAATACTGCCCCCTATGTACAAGAATATAACTACTATAATACTGCCCCATATGTACAAGAATATAACTACTATAATACTGCCCCCTATGTACAAGAATATAACTACTATAATACTGCTCATACTGTATATTGCTGATGTCCTCTGGATAATTGATTGCTATTGAATATCAGTCTCTTATATACTTCCTGTGGGTAACACCTCCTCTTTCCCCCTTGTTACACGCACAGCTCTGCTACATCCCCCCCCCCCCCTCTCCTCGCTGTGATATTCTCTGTATGTCTGTGGGGTCGCAGATTGATACTTGTGGTAATTTATTCTCCTCCGGTGACCCCCGCTTCCCCCCATCGGCTGTGGCGCTGGGTCCGGTGCATCTTTCTCCTCCTTCTCTTTCCTTACAATTTGGCTTTTTCTGCCGGGATGACAAGAGACATAAAGTTGCCCCTTTCCTTGTCTCTGAGTCGTCTGCCATCCGCTGCAGCGAAAATCCTGCTGCGAGATCACAAAAAAGAGAAGAGAACAGATGAGACCCCTCCGCCCTGCGCTGACACATCCCGTCCGGCCCAAGGTGTAAGTCCTGAGGGTCCGGAGGAGATCGTCACCAGGCTCACGTAGTATCACATGTATCAGAGCAAAGATCCAACGATCTGCTACAATGTCTCCAGCTCCATGGAAGGTGTGAAGCGCGTTATACAATTATTATAGGGGGGGGGGGTGATCTGATACTTCCCAAATTGTGGGAATTAATCCAGAAAATTTATAAAACTCTCCCCAAGTGTCACTAATTACATCATCTTCTCCTTTTACATAGAAACTCATTATTCATAACTACAGAAAGGCTTCAGTGATGGAGGCCGAAATGTCGCTGTTTGAATTAATTCACTTGATCCTCACAAGCTTTGGGGGGGGGGATCTCTAAATTTCGGGAAGTATCTATAACATGGAGTTGGCTTGTACTCAATTTCCTTAAATTAATTGTCATATAGAAATGCTATATCAGACTGTAAGCTCTTGTCACCCCCTCATCCTCATAGACTGTAAGCTCTTGTGTCACCCCCTCATCCTCATAGACTGTAATCTCTTGTGTCACCCCTCATCCTCATAGACTGTAAGCTCTTGTGTCACCCCCTCATCCTCATAGACTGTAAGCTCTTGTGTCATCCCCTCATCCTCATAGACTGTAAGCTCTTGTGTCCCCCTCATCCTCATAGACTGTAAGCTCTTGTGTCACCCCCTCATCCTCATAGACTGTAAGCTCTTGTGTCACCCCCTCATCCTCATAGACTGTAAGCTCTAGTGTCACCCCCTCATCCTCATAGACTGTAAGCTCTTGTGTCAACCCTCATCCTCATAGACTGTAAGCTCTTGTGTCACCCCCTCATCCTCATAGACTGTAAGCTCTTGTGTCAACCCTCATCCTCATAGACTGTAAGCTCTTGTGTCCCCTCCTCATCCTCATAGACTGTAAGCTCTTGTGTCACCTCCTCATCCTCATAGACTGTAAGCTCTTGTGTCACCTCCTCATCCTCATAGACTGTAAGCTCTTGTGTCCCCCCCTCATCCTCATAGACTGTAAGCTCTTGTGTCCCCTCATCCTCATAGACTGTAAGCTCTTGTTTCCCCCCCTCATCCTCATAGACTGTAAGCTCTTGTGTCCCCCCTCATCCTCATAGACTGTAAGCTCTTGTGTCAACCCTCATCCTCATAGACTGTAAGCTCTTCTGTCACCCCCTTATCCTCATAGACTGTAAGCTCCTGTGTCACCCCCTCATCCTCATAGACTGTAAGCTTTTGTGTCCCCTCATCCTCATAGACTGTAAGCTTTTGTTTCCCCCCCTCATCCTCATAGACTGTAAGCTCTTGTGTCCCCCCTCATCCTCATATACTGTAAGCTCTTCTGTCACCCCCTTATCCTCATAGACTGTAAGCTCCTGTGTCACCCCCTCATCCTCATAGACTGTAAGCTCCTGTGTCACCCCCTCATCCTCATAGACTGTAAGCTCCTGTGTCACCCCCTCATCCTCACAAACTGTGAGCTCTTGTGTCCCCTCATCCTCATAGACTGTAAGCTCCTGTGTCACCCCCTCATCCTCATAGACTGTAAGCTCTTGTGTCCTCCCTTTATCCTCATAGACTGTAAGCTCTTGTGTCACCCCCTCATCCTCATAGACTGTAAGCTCCTGTGTCCCCTCATCCTCAAAGACTGTAAGCTCTTGTGTCACCCCCTCATCCTCATAGACTGTAAGCTCTTGTGTCACCCCTCATCCTCATAGACTGTAAGCTCTTGTGTCACCCCTCATCCTCATAGACTGTAAGCTCTTGTGCTCCCCCCCCTCATCCTCATAGACTGTAAGCTCTTGTATCACCCCCTCATCCTCATAGACTGTAAGCTCTTGTGCTCCCCCCCTCATCCTCATAAACTGTAAGCTCTTGTGTCACCCCATCATCCTCATAGACTGTAAGCTCTAGTGTCACCCCCTCATCCTCATAGACTGTAAACTCTTGTGTCCCCCCCTCATCCTCATAGACTGTAAGCTCTTGTGTCACCCCCTCATCCTCATAGACTGTAAGCTCTTGTGTCCCCTCCTCATCCTCATAGACTGTAAGCTCTTGTGTCACCTCCTCGTCCTCATAGACTGTAAGATCTTGTGTCTCCCCCTCATCCTCATAGACTGTAAGCTCTTATGTCACCCCCTCATCCTCATAGACTGTAAGCTCTTGTGTCCCCCCTCATCCTCATAGACTGTATGCTCTTGTGTCACCCCCTCATCCTCATAGACTGTAAGCTCTTGTGTCACCTCCTCATCCTCATAGACTGTAAGCTCTTGTGTCACCCCCTCATCCTCATAGACTGTAAGCTCTTGTGTCCCTCCTCATCCTCATAGTCTGTAAGCTCTTGTGTCACCCCCTCATCCTCATAGACTGTAAGCTCTTGTGTCCCCCCTCATCCTCATATACTGTAAGCTCTTCTGTCACCCCCTTATCCTCATAGACTGTAAGCTCCTGTGTCACCCCCTCATCCTCATAGACTGTAAGCTCCTGTGTCACCCCCTCATCCTCATAGACTGTAAGCTCCTGTGTCACCCCCTCATCCTCACAAACTGTGAGCTCTTGTGTCCCCTCATCCTCATAGACTGTAAGCTCATGTGTCACCCCCTCATCCTCATAGACTGTAAGCTCTTGTGTCCTCCCTTTATCCTCATAGACTGTAAGCTCTTGTGTCACCCCCTCATCCTCATAGACTGTAAGCTCCTGTGTCCCCTCATCCTCAAAGACTGTAAGCTCTTGTGTCACCCCCTCATCCTCATAGACTGTAAGCTCTTGTGTCACCCCTCATCCTCATAGACTGTAAGCTCTTGTGTCACCCCTCATCCTCATAGACTGTAAGCTCTTGTGCTCCCCCCCCTCATCCTCATAGACTGTAAGCTCTTGTATCACCCCCTCATCCTCATAGACTGTAAGCTCTTGTGCTCCCCCCCTCATCCTCATAAACTGTAAGCTCTTGTGTCACCCCATCATCCTCATAGACTGTAAGCTCTAGTGTCACCCCCTCATCCTCATAGACTGTAAGCTCTTGTGTCACCCCCTCATCCTCATAGACTGTAAGCTCTTGTGTCCCCTCCTCATCCTCATAGACTGTAAGCTCTTGTGTCACCTCCTCGTCCTCATAGACTGTAAGATCTTGTGTCTCCCCCTCATCCTCATAGACTGTAAGCTCTTATGTCACCCCCTCATCCTCATAGACTGTAAGCTCTTGTGTCCCCCCTCATCCTCATAGACTGTATGCTCTTGTGTCACCCCCTCATCCTCATAGACTGTAAGCTCTTGTGTCACCTCCTCATCCTCATAGACTGTAAGCTCTTGTGTCACCCCCTCATCCTCATAGACTGTAAGCTCTTGTGTCACCCCCTCATCCTCATAGACTGTAAGCTCTTGTGTCCCTCCTCATCCTCATAGACTGTAAGCTCTTGTGTCCCCCCTCATCCTCATAGACTGTAAGCTCTTGTGTCCTCCCCTCATCCTCATAGACTGTAAGCTCTTGTGTCACCCTCATCCTCATAGACTGTAAGCTCTTGTGTCACCCCCTCATCCTCATAGACTGTAAGCTCTTGTGTCACCCCCTCATCCTCATAGACTGTAAGCTCTTGTGTCACCCCCTCATCCTCATAGACTGTAAGCTCTTGTGTCACCCCCTCATCCTCATAGACTGTAAGCTCTTGTGTCACCCCTCATCCTCATAGACTGTAAACTCTTGTGTCACCTCCTCATCCTCATAGACTGTAAGCTCTTGTGTCAGCCCCTCATCCTCATAGACTGTAAGCTCTTGTGTCACCCCTCATCCTCATAGACTGTAAGCTCTTGTGTCACCCCCTCATCCTCATAGACTGTAAGCTCTTGTGTCACCCTCATCCTCATAGACTGTAAGCTCTTGTGTCACCCCCTCATACTCATAGACTGTAAGCTCTTGTGTCACCCCCTCATCCTCATAGACTGTAAGCTCTTGTGTCACCCCCTCATCCTCATAGACTGTAAGCTCTTGTGTCACCCCCTCATTCTCATAGACTGTAAGCTCTTGTGTCATCCCCTCATTCTCATAGACTGTAAGCTCTTGTGATCAGGGCCCTCCCTTCTATTGTTCCATATGACTGTTTGTACTCTGTAATGTAATATGATATGTGTATGTGTCCCCTATGATTTGTAACGCTACGGAATATGATGGCGCCATAAAAAACAATGTATTATTAATATTATTACCTGATATAGAGAGATACAGTGGGTACATTTTTCACTCTTTTTTCATTGCAGCCAATTGGCAAGAACAAAACGTTTTCTTTTCATCAGTGATATTCATTCTGCTCCCATCTTGACCGAAAATAACTAATATGTAGATATTTTTATTAATTCAGACCTTTTGCTGTGACACTCAAATGTAATTCACATGCTGTCCATTTCTTTCTGATCCCCCTTGAGATGGTTCTACTCCTTCAGTGGAGTCCAGCTGTTTTTAATTGGAGGTGCACCCCTGTCAATATAAAAGACCTCACAGCTCGCAGTGCATGTCAGGACATATGAGAATCATGAGGTCTAAGGAACTGCCCAAGGAGCTCAGAGACAGAATTGTGGCAAGGCACAGATTTGCCCAAGGCTACAAAATATTTTCTTACAGCACTCAAGGTTCCTAAGAGCACAGTGGCTTCATGGACGAGGTTTGGGACAACCACAACTGTTCCTCGACCTGGCTGTCCAGCCAAACTAGGCAATCGCGAGAGAGGAGGCCAAATTACTGGGGGGTGGACAGGGCGGATATTACTGTGGAGGGTAGAGGCCAAATTACTAGGGGCAGAGGGCACATTACTGGGGGGAAGAGTGCACCTTACTGGGGGGCAGAGTGCACATTATTGGGGGGGCAGAGTGCACATTACTGGGGGGCAGAGTGCACAATACTGGGGGGGGCACATTACTGGGGGGGCAGAAGGCACATTACTGTGGGGGCAGAGGGCACATTACTGTGGGGGGCAGAGGGCACATTACTGGGGGGAAGAGTGCACTTTACTGGGGGGCAGAGTGCACGTTACTGGGAGGGCAGAGGGCACATTACTCGGGGGGCAGAAGGCACATAACTGGGGGGGGCAGAAGACACATTACTGGGGGGCAGAGGGCACATTACTGGGGGGGGCAGAAGACACATTACTGGGGGGCAGAGGGCACATTACTGGGGGGGGGGGAGCTGAGGACACATTACTGGGGGGGCAGAGGGCACATTACTGGGGGGCAAAGGGCACATTACTCGGGGGGCAGAAGGCACATTACTGGGGGGGGCAGAAGACACATTACTGGGGGGCAGAGGGTACATTACTGGGGGGGGCAGAGGGCACATTACTGGGGGGGCAGAAGGCACATTACTGGGGGGGCAGAGGGCACATTACTGGGGGGAGCTGAGGGCACATTACTGGGGGGGGGCAGAGGGCACATTACTGGGGGGGCAGAAGGCACATTACTGGGGGGGCAGAAGACACATTACTGGGGGGCAGAGGGCACATTACTGGGGGGGCAGAAGACACATTACTGGGGGGCAGAGGGCACATTACTGGGGGGGGGGCAGAGGGCACATTACTGGGGGGGGGCAGAGGGCACATTACTGGGGGGAGCTGAGGGCACATTACTGGGGGGGGCAGAGGGCACATTACTGGGGGGGCAGAAGGCACATTACTGGGGGGGCAGAAGACACATTACTGGGGGGCAGAGGGCACATTACTGGGGGGGCAGAAGACACATTACTGGGGGGCAGAGGGCACATTACTGGGGGGGGCAGAGGGCACATTACTGGGGGGAGCTGAGGGCACATTACTGGGGGGGCAGAGGGCACATTACTGGGGGGCAGAGGGCACATTACTCGGGGGGCAGAAGGCACATTACTGGGGGGCAGAGGGCACATTACTGGGGGGGGGGCAGAGGGCACATTACTGGGGGGGGCAGAGGGCACATTACTCGGGGGGCAGAAGGCACATTACTGGGGGGGCAGAAGACACATTACTGAGGGGCAGAGGGCACATTACTGGGAAGCAGAGGGCACATTACTGGGGGGCAGAGTGCACATTACTGGGGGGACAGACTGCACATTACTGGGGGGGGCAGAGTGCACATTAATGGGGGGCAGAGGGCACATTACTGGGGGGGGCAGAGGGCATATTACTGGGGGGGGGGGGCAGAGGGCACATTAATGAGCAAAAATAAGAAGAAAAAGCTAGATAGATGTGAAATCTGTAGATAGATCTCGGTCAGGGTTAGGGCAGAGAAGGAATTATTATCCTCCATGGAGCTGAGCCGTGTTTTAGGGACATATTACTCGGGACTCCACAACCTGCCCCCGGAGCAGCGATGGAATCATAGAATATTCCAGTGTTTCATTATCAGTAACATGTGGGATCCGCGAGCCGCTCCTCCCGCTCCCATCTGTGCACCTCCTCTGGTTCTCCCAAAACTCCTCCAAAATGTATGAAGGAGACTTGTACCAGACGGCTCATTACTGCTCCGCGCACCAGGCGGAGACTGAGGGGGAACCTTCTAGAAGGACCAGAACTTCCCAGAGGTTGTAGATAGACAATGGCGCGGATGTATCATCTTTTTTTGTGACTTTTTTGTATCAGGTTTGTATTTGTACCAAATTTGTGTCCTTTTTTGGAGACATTTTTGAAACGTTTTAAAAGTAAGCGGCGCACGGATTGTAGCCACGATCAGGAATCAGGATGTTTCTCCTAATTTATGATTTTTTTAACTTTTTTTTACGCTCCTTTACAGAGGAGGCGCAGATAACCAAAAAACCAAACAAATAATCAGACATATTCGATAAATCAACTTGATTTTAAAATATAGGTAAAAATTAGGTGTCATAATCTGGGATTATTCACATTAAGCCCCTCCCCCTCCATCGCGCCTGAGCACACGTGTCACTCCGCAGGAGGGAGGACCCCAGTGACTTCAGTCTCCATATAAGGGCAATGACCTCACTAGGAAACCAGCAAATACATTGCTAAGGTTGACTCCTCCCACTGTATTCAGGGGGGAGGATCAGGCAGCGTGTAAGGACATGTACGTGATAAAGGAGCAGTGACTGTGGTCGCACCGTGTACCGGACACACAGGGACAGGACGTCTCTATATACAAAGCTGTAACATTATTATTATCATTAAAACATAAAATTATATCCATTTTTAGATTTTCATATATATTAAAAAAAATCGACAATAGACAAATATGGCGCAAAATAGTGACAGTTTAGGCGCAAAAAATGCAAAATAGAGAAAATTTGAATAAATCTGCCCCCGCGACTGCAGGATTGTGCTCAGCACATGACACGGACCTGATACCTTCTACAGAGAAGCACATTGGGGCTCATTTACTAAGGGCTTCCGCGGCCGCACTTTCGTCGGGTTTCCCGATCGGATTTTTCCGCAACAGAAATAGGGGGAAGGGGGGGGGGGCGTGGCCTTAGGCCAACCCGACGGATTTGGAAAAAACGCGGAATTTAAAAAACCAAATGTGTCGCAAGATCACAGAAGAAGAAGGTGAACTCCGGCGGACCTCGGCGCAGCAGCGACACCTGCTGGATATCGGGCACACGACCTTAGTGGATCCCAGCAGACCCGAATCCACGTCAGACAACGCACCGCGGGATCTCGACTGGACGGGGTAAGTAAATGAGCCCCACTGTCTGAGAGGCTGCTCAAGCAGGAGGTGATGTAGATGTGAGCTCAGAGCTACATTGGATTTATCCGATTTCCTAATGAAAACATTTGGATAAGGATCTCCTAGAAGCCAAACACATTCTCTACAGACACTGATCAAGCAGGGGGTGACCACAGGTCGTTATAACTGCTGCTTGTAGATTATAGCTCCTTGCATTAATATAACTAAAGAACTTAGCTTCTAATTGAAAACCTGGGGTTTGAGTTTGAAAAAAGGCTCAGACTAAACATTGAAGGGGAACCTGTCAGCAGGTATCACCATACAGACAGCAGCCAGTGTATTGTCCCTGGAGAGGTGAGCAATTAGACCTTTGTGTATGTTATTAGTAGCAGCAGGACTGTGATATATGGATTTATATTTCAGGATCGTAGCTTCTATGAAAGCACAGGAGGGGAAGGGGTAGTAGTTCTGTCCTCACACTGCTGTGCTCTCGGCTCTCTGCATTGAACCCCTCCACAGCCATCTTCCTCTTCCTTTAAAACCATTTAGTGTATGACAGGAGGGTCAGTGAAGCAGGTTTAGTGCACAGAGTTAGTAGCCCAACAGTCAGTGGCTTAAAGCTGTGAAGCAATACAAAACTCAGGGCACAAGACTCCAGGGACAATACATAACACTGACTGCAGAGAGCACATAGCACAGCAGTGTGAGGTCTGATTACACATCTCTCCAGGGGCAGTATATAGCACTGGCTGGAAAGAGCACAGAGCACAGCAGTGTGAGGTCTGATTACACATCTCTCCAGGGACAATATATAACACTGGCTGAAGAGAGCACAGAGCACAGCAGTGTGAGGTCTGATTACACATCTCTCCAGGGACAATGCATAACACTGGCTGCAGAGAGCACTGAGCACAGCAGTGTGAGGTCTGATTACACATCTCTCCAGGGACAATACATAACACTGTCTACAGAGAGCACAGAGCACAGCAGTGTGAGGTCTGATTACACATCTCTCCAGGGACAATATATAACACTGGCTGCAGAGAGCACAGAGCACAGTAGTGTGAGGTCTGATTACACATCTCTCCAGGGACAATACATAACACTGGCTGCAGAGACCACAGAGCACAGCAGTGTGAGGTCTGATTACACATCTCTCCAGGGATAATATATAACACTGGCTGCAGAGAGCACAGAGCACAGCAGTGTGAGGTCTGATTACACATCTCTCCAGGGACAATACGTAACACTGGCTGCAGAGGGCACAGAGCACAGCAGTGTGAGGTCTGATTACACAACTCTCCAGGGACAATATATAACACTGGCTGCAGAGAGCACAGAGCACAGTAGTGTGAGGTCTGATTACACATCTCTCCAGGGACAATACATAACACTGGCTGCAGAGACCACAGAGCACAGCAGTGTGAGGTCTGATTACACATCTCTCCAGGGATAATATATAACACTGGCTGCAGAGAGCACAGAGCACAGCAGTGTGAGGTCTGATTACACATCTCTCCAGGGACAATACGTAACACTGGCTGCAGAGGGCACAGAGCACAGCAGTGTGAGGTCTGATTACACAACTCTCCAGGGACAATATATAACACTGGCTGCAGAGAGCACAGAGCACAGTAGTGTGAGGTCTGATTACACATCTCTCCAGGGACAATACATAACACTGGCTGCAGAGACCACAGAGCACAGCAGTGTGAGGTCTGATTACACATCTCTCCAGGGATAATATATAACACTGGCTGCAGAGAGCACAGAGCACAGCAGTGTGAGGTCTGATTACACATCTCTCCAGGGACAATACGTAACACTGGCTGCAGAGGGCACAGAGCACAGCAGTGTGAGGTCTGATTACACAACTCTCCAGGGACAGTACATAACACTGACTGCAGAGAGCACATAGCACAGCAGTGTGAGGTATGATTACACATCTCTCCAGGGACAATATATAACACTGGCTGCAGGAAGCACAGAGCACAGCAGTGTGAGGTCTGATTACACATCTCTCCAGGGACATTACATAGCACCGGCTGCAGAGAGCACAGAGCACAGCAGTGTGAGGTCTGATTACACATCTCTCCAGGTACAATATATAACACTGGCTGCAGAGAGCACAGAGCACAGCAGTGTGAGGTCTGATTACACATCTCTCCAGGGACAATACATAGCACTGGCTGCAGAGAGCACAGAGCACAGCAGTGGAGGTCTGATTACACATCTCTCCAGGGACAATACATAGCACTGGCTGCAGAGAGCACAGAGCACAGCAGTGTGAGGTCTGATTACACATCTCTCCAGGGACAATACATAACACTGGCTGCAGAGAGCACAGAGCACAGCAGTGTGAGGTCTGATTACACATCTCTTCAGGAACAATACATAACACTGGCTGCAGAGAGCACAGAGCACAGCAGTGTGAGGTCTGATTACACATCTCTCCAGGGACAGTGCATAACACTGGCTGCAGAGAGCACAGAGCACAGCAGTGTGAGGTCTGATTACACATCTCTCCAGGGAAAATACCTTACACTGGCTGCAGAGAGCACAGAGCACAGCAGTGTGAGGTCTGATTACACATCTCTTCAGGGACAGTATATAACACTGGCTGCAGAGAGCACAGAGCACAGCAGTGTGAGGTCTGATTACACATCTCTCCAGGGACAATACATAACACTGGCTGCAGAGAGCACAGAGCACAGCAGTGGAGGTCTGATTACACATCTCTCCAGGGACAGTACATAACACTGGCTGCAGAGAGCACAGAGCACAGCAGTGTGAGGTCTGATTACACATCTCTTCAGGGACAATACATAACACTGGCTGCAGAGAGCACAGAGCACAGCAGTGTGAGGTCTGATTACACATCTCTCCAGGGACAGTACATAACACTGGCTGCAGAGAGCACAGAGCACAGCAGTGTGAGGTCTGATTACACATCTCTCCAGGGACAATACATAACACTGGCTGCAGAAAGCACAGAGCACAGCAGTGTGAGGTCTGATTACACATCTCTCCAGGGACAGTACATAACACTGGCTGCAGAGAGCACAGAGCACAGCAGTGTGAGGTATGATTACAGATCTCTCCAGGGACAGTGCATAACACTGACTGCAGAGAGCACAGAGCACAGCAGTGTGAGGTCTGATTACACATCTCTCCAGGGAGGATACATAACACTGGCTGCAGTCTATATGGTCACACCTGCTGACAGGTTCTCCATTTATTACCTGTGCCCCACGCTCACCCTGATCCTGCTGATTTTTACCTTTTTCTATTTTTTCTTAGCTTAAAATTGGTAAATAACCTCATAAATATCTTCCTCCCCCCCCCGCCCCTCTGCTCCGGGAGACATCAGCGAGGACAGAGAGTTGTTTTCATGTGCAGAAACATCACAGAGACTTTGAAAGTCCTGACGCTGCCGACAGGAATCTCAACAAAAGGGAGAAACACAAGAGCATAAAAGAGCGAGGGAGCGCAGCTCTGAGGTACAGCGACTGCAGCACCCGAGAAATACACACAAGACTCAAAGCTGAACTAATGGCAGAACAACACAAGGAGTCTACAAGGGTGATAGACGTGGCATCAGGAGACACCGGCGGAGATCCCCGGAGATGGGACCGGATCCTGCCATATATACCGAGACATTACTGAGAAGAAACGAGAGCGGAGCGGGCTACCCCCAGAGCCCGAGACACGTGCAAGTGCAAAGTGCACTAAGGGAGAAAAAACAGATTGGGGGTCATTTACTAAGGGCCCGATTCGCGTTTTCCCGACGTGTTACCCGAATATTTCCGATTTGCGCCGATTTTCCATGAATTGCCCCAGGTTTTTGGCGGACGCGATCAGATTGTGGCGCATCGGCGCTGGCATGCACGCGACGGAAATCGGGGGGCGTGGCCGAACGAAAACCCGACGGATTCGGAAAAACTGCCGCATTTAAAACAAAAATTTGGTCGCACGGGCCATACTCACATACACCAGGAAGAGATCAGTGCACTCCGACCTCGGCGCAGCAGCGACACCTGGTGGACATCAGGCGCAGGACCTTCATGAATCACCGGAAAACCCGAACTCTCGTCCGAGAAGCCGCCACTGGAACGCGAATGGACCGGGTAAGTAAATGTTCCCCATTATATCCACATTCTCCTACATAGGGGGCAGTATGATAGTAGTTATATTCTTATACATAGGGGGCAGTATTATAGTAGTTATATTCTTATACATAGGGGGCAGTATTATAGTAGTTATATCCTCTTACATAGGGGGCAGTAGTATAGTAGTTATATTCTTGTACATAGGGGGCAGTATCATAGTAGTTATATTCTTATACATAGGGGGCAGTATTATAGTAGTTATATTCTTGTACATAGGGGGCAGTATTATAGTAGTTATATTCTTGTACATAGGGGGCAGTATTATAGTAGTTATATTCTTGTACATAGGGGGCAGTATTATAGTAGTTATATTCGTGTACATAGGGGGCAGTATTATAGTAGTTATATTCCTGTACATAGGGGGCAGTATTATAGTAGTTATATTCTTGTACATAGGGGGCAGTATTATAGTAGTTATATTCTTGTACATAGGGGGCAGTATTATAGTACTTATATTCCTGTACATAGGGGGCAGTATTATAGTACTTATATTCTTGTACATAGGGGGCAGTATTATAGTAGTTATATTCCTGTACATAGGGGGCAGTATTATAGTAGTTATATTCCTGTACATAGGGGGCAGTATTATAGTAGTTATATTCTTGTACATAGGGGGCAGTATTATAGTAGTTATATTCTTGTACATAGGGGGCAGTATTATAGTAGTTATATTCTTGTACATAGGGGGCAGTATTATAGTAGTTATATTCTTGTACATAGGGGGCAGTATTATAGTAGTTACATTCTTGTACATAGGGGGCAGTATTATAGTAGTTATATTCTTGTACATAGGGGGCAGTATTATAGTAGTTATATTCTTGTACATAGGGGGCAGTATTATAGTAGTTATATTCTTGTACATAGGGGGCAGTATTATAGTAGTTATATTATTGTACATAGGGGGCAGTATTATAGTAGTTATATTCTTGTACATAGAGGGCAGTATTATAGTAGTTATATTCTTGTACATAGGGGCAGTATTATAGTAGTTATATTCTTGTACATAGGTGATAGTATTATAGTAGTTATATTTGTGTACATAGGGGGCAGTATTATAGTAGTTATATTGCTGTACATAGGGTGCAGTATTATAGTAGTTATATTCTGGTACATAGGAGGCAGTATTATAGTAGTTATATTCTTGTACATAGGGGGCAGTATTATAGTAGTTATATTCTTGTACATAGGGGCAGTATTATAGTAGTTATATTCATGTACATAGGGGCAGTATTATAGTAGTTATATTCCTGTACATAGGGGGCAGTATTATAGTAGTTATATTCTTGTACATAGGGGCAGTATTATAGTAGTTATATTCTTGTACATAGGGGGCAGTATTATAGTAGTTATATTCCTGTACATAGGGGACAGTATTATAGTAGTTATATTCTTGTACATAGGAGGCAGTATTATAGTAGTTATATTCTTGTACATAGGGGGCAGTATTATAGTAGTTATATTCTTGTACATAGGGGGCAATATTATAGTAGTTATATTCCTGTAAATAGGGGGCAGTATTATAGTAGTTATATTCTTGTACATAGGGGGCAGTATTATAGTAGTTATATACTTGTACATAGGGGCACTATTATAGTAGTTATATTCTTGTACATAGGGGCAGTATTATAGTAGTTATATTCCTGTACATAGGGAGCAGTATTATAGTAGTTATATTCTTGTACATAGGGGCAGTATTATAGTAGTTATATTCCTGTACATAGGGGGCAGTATTATAGTAGTTATATACTTGTACATAGGGGCAGTATTATAGTAGTTATATTCTTGTACATAGGGGCAGTATTATAGTAGTTATATTCCTGTACATAGGGGGCAGTATTATAGTAGTTATATTCTTGTACATAGGGGCAGTATTATAGTAGTTATATTCTTGTACATAGGGGGCAGTATTATAGTAGTTATATTCCTGTACATAGGGGACAGTATTATAGTAGTTATATTCTTGTACATAGGAGGCAGTATTATAGTAGTTATATTCTTGTACATAGGGGGCAGTATTATAGTAGTTATATTCTTGTACATAGGGGGCAATATTATAGTAGTTATATTCCTGTAAATAGGGGGCAGTATTACAGTAGTTATATTCTTGTACATAGGGGGCAGTATTATAGTAGTTATATACTTGTACATAGGGGCAGTATTATAGTAGTTATATTCTTGTACATAGGGGCAGTATTATAGTAGTTATATTCCTGTACATAGGGAGCAGTATTATAGTAGTTATATTCTTGTACATAGGGGCAGTATTATAGTAGTTATATTCCTGTACATAGGGGCAGTATTATAGTAGTTATATTCCTGTACATAGGGAGCAGTATTATAGTAGTTATATTCTTGTACATAGGGGCAGTATTATAGTAGTTATATTCTTGTACATAGGGGGCAGTATTATAGTAGTTATATTCTTGTACATAGGGGGCAGTATTATAGTAGTTATATTCTTGTACATAGGGGGCAGTATTATAGTAGTTATATTCCTGTACATAGGGGGCAGTATTATAGTAGTTATATTCCTGTACATAGGGAGCAGTATTATAGTAGTTATATTCTTGTACATAGGGGGCAGTATTATAGTAGTTATATTCCTGTACATAGGGAGCAGTATTATAGTAGTTATATTCTTGTACATAGGGAGCAGTATTATAGTAGTTATATTCTTGTACATAGGGGGCAGTATTATAGTAGTTATATTCTTGTACATAGGGGTCAGTATTATAGTAGTTATATTCTTGTACATAGGGGGCAGTATTATAGTAGTTATATTATTGTACATAGGGGGCAGTATTATAGTAGTTATATTCTTGTACATTGAGGGCAGTATTATAGTAGTTATATTCTTGTACATAGGGGCAGTATTATAGTAGTTATATTCTTGTACATAGGTGATAGTATTATAGTAGTTATATTTGTGTACATAGGGGGCAGTATTATAGTAGTTATATTGCTGTACATAGGGTGCAGTATTATAGTAGTTATATTCTGGTACATAGGAGGCAGTATTATAGTAGTTATATTCTTGTACATAGGGGGCAGTATTATAGTAGTTATATTCTTGTACATAGGGGCAGTATTATAGTAGTTATATTCATGTACATAGGGGCAGTATTATAGTAGTTATATTCCTGTACATAGGGGGCAGTATTATAGTAGTTATATTCTTGTACATAGGGGCAGTATTATAGTAGTTATATTCTTGTACATAGGGGGCAGTATTATAGTAGTTATATTCCTGTACATAGGGGACAGTATTATAGTAGTTATATTCTTGTACATAGGAGGCAGTATTATAGTAGTTATATTCTTGTACATAGGGGGCAGTATTATAGTAGTTATATTCTTGTACATAGGGGGCAATATTATAGTAGTTATATTCCTGTAAATAGGGGGCAGTATTATAGTAGTTATATTCTTGTACATAGGGGGCAGTATTATAGTAGTTATATACTTGTACATAGGGGCACTATTATAGTAGTTATATTCTTGTACATAGGGGCAGTATTATAGTAGTTATATTCCTGTACATAGGGAGCAGTATTATAGTAGTTATATTCTTGTACATAGGGGCAGTATTATAGTAGTTATATTCCTGTACATAGGGGGCAGTATTATAGTAGTTATATACTTGTACATAGGGGCAGTATTATAGTAGTTATATTCTTGTACATAGGGGCAGTATTATAGTAGTTATATTCCTGTACATAGGGGGCAGTATTATAGTAGTTATATTCTTGTACATAGGGGCAGTATTATAGTAGTTATATTCTTGTACATAGGGGGCAGTATTATAGTAGTTATATTCCTGTACATAGGGGACAGTATTATAGTAGTTATATTCTTGTACATAGGAGGCAGTATTATAGTAGTTATATTCTTGTACATAGGGGGCAGTATTATAGTAGTTATATTCTTGTACATAGGGGGCAATATTATAGTAGTTATATTCCTGTAAATAGGGGGCAGTATTACAGTAGTTATATTCTTGTACATAGGGGGCAGTATTATAGTAGTTATATACTTGTACATAGGGGCAGTATTATAGTAGTTATATTCTTGTACATAGGGGCAGTATTATAGTAGTTATATTCCTGTACATAGGGAGCAGTATTATAGTAGTTATATTCTTGTACATAGGGGCAGTATTATAGTAGTTATATTCCTGTACATAGGGGCAGTATTATAGTAGTTATATTCCTGTACATAGGGAGCAGTATTATAGTAGTTATATTCTTGTACATAGGGGCAGTATTATAGTAGTTATATTCTTGTACATAGGGGGCAGTATTATAGTAGTTATATTCTTGTACATAGGGGGCAGTATTATAGTAGTTATATTCTTGTACATAGGGGGCAGTATTATAGTAGTTATATTCCTGTACATAGGGGGCAGTATTATAGTAGTTATATTCCTGTACATAGGGAGCAGTATTATAGTAGTTATATTCTTGTACATAGGGGGCAGTATTATAGTAGTTATATTCCTGTACATAGGGAGCAGTATTATAGTAGTTATATTCTTGTACATAGGGAGCAGTATTATAGTAGTTATATTCTTGTACATAGGGGGCAGTATTATAGTAGTTATATTCCTGTACATAGGAGGCAGTATTATAGTAGTTATATTCTTGTACATAGGGGGCAGTATTATAGTAGTTATATTCCTGTACATAGGGAGCAGTATTATAGTAGTTATATTCTTGTACATAGGGAGCAGTATTATAGTAGTTATATTCTTGTACATAGGGGCAGTATTATAGTAGTTATATTCCTGTACATAGGGGGCAGTATTATAGTAGTTATATTCTTGTACATAGGGGGCAGTATTATAGTAGTTATATTCTTGTACATAGGGGGCAGTATTATAGTAGTTATATTCTTGTACATAGGGGCAGTATTATAGTAGTTATATTCTTGTACATAGGGGGCAGTATTATAGTAGTTATATTCCTGTAGATAGGGGACAGTATTATAGTAGTTATATTCTTGTACATAGGAGGCAGTATTATAGTAGTTATATTCTTGTACATAGGGGGCAATATTATAGTAGTTATATTCCTGTAAATAGGGGGCAGTATTATAGTACTTATATTCTTGTACATAGGGGGCAGTATTATAGTAGTTATATACTTGTACATAGGGGCAGTATTATAGTAGTTATATTCTTGTACATAGGGGCAGTATTATAGTAGTTATATTCCTGTACATAGGGAGCAGTATTATAGTAGTTATATTCTTGTACATAGGGGCAGTATTATAGTAGTTATATTCCTGTACATAGGGAGCGGTATTATAGTAGTTATATTCTTGTACATAGGGGGCAGTATTATAGTAGTTATATTCTTGTACATAGGGGCAGTATTATAGTAGTTATATTCCTGTACATAGGGGGCAGTATTATAGTAGTTATATTCTTGTACATAGAGGGCAGTATTATAGTAGTTATATTCTTGTACATAGGGGCAGTATTATAGTAGTTATATTCTTGTACATAGGGAGCAGTATTATAGTAGTTATATTCTTGTACATAGGGGGCAGTATTATAGTAGTTATATTCTTGTACATAGGGGCAGTATTATAGTAGTTATATTCCTGTACATAGGGGGCAGTATTATAGTAGTTATATTCTTGTACATAGGGGGCAGTATTATAGTAGTTATATTCTTGTACATAGGGGGCAGTATTATAGTAGTTATATTCCTGTACATAGGGAGCAGTATTATAGTAGTTATATTCTTGTACATATGGAGCAGTATTATAGTAGTTATATTCTTGTACATAGGGGGCAGTATTATAGTAGTTATATTCTTGTACATAGGGAGCAGTATTATAGTAGTTCTATTCTTGTACATAGGGGGCAGTATTATAGTAGTTATGTTCTTGTACATAGGGGGCAGTATTATAGTAGTTATATTCTTGTACATAGGGGCAGTATTATAGTAGTTATATTCCTGTACATAGGGAGCAGTATTATAGTAGTTATATTCCTGTACAGAGGGGGCAGTATTATAGTAGTTATATTCCTGTACATAGGGGGCAGTATTATAGTAGTTTTATTCTTGTCCATACAGAGCAGTATTATATTAGTTATATTCTTGTACATAGGGGGCAGTATTATAGTAGTTACATTCTTGAACATAGGGGGCAGTATTATAGTAGTTATATTCCTGTACATAGGGGGCAGTATTATAGTAGTTATATTCTTGTACATAGGGAGCAGTATTATAGTAGTTTTATTCTTGTACATAGGGGGCAGTATTATAGTAGTTATATTCTTGTACATAGAGGGCAGTATTATAGTAGTTATATTCCTGTACATAGGGGGCAGTATTATAGTAGTTATATTCTTGTACATAGGGGGCAGCATTATAGTAGTTATATTCTTGTACATAGGTGGCAGTATTATAGTAGTTATATTCTGGTGCATAGGAGGCAGTATTATAGTAGTTATATTCTTGTACATAGAGGGCAGTATTATAGTAGTTATATTCTGGTACATAGGAGGCAGTATTATAGTAGTTATATTCCTGTACATAGGGGGCAGTATTATAGTTGTTATATTCTTGTACATAGGGGGCAGTATTATAGTAGTTATATTCCTGTACATAGGGGGCAGTATTATAGTTGTTATATTCTTGTACATAGGGGGCAGCATTATAGTAGTTATATTCTTGTACATAGGTGGCAGTATTATAGTAGTTATATTCTGGTGCATAGGAGGCAGTATTATAGTAGTTATATTCTTGTACATAGAGGGCAGTATTATAGTAGTTATATTCTGGTACATAGGAGGCAGTATTATAGTAGTTATATTCCTGTACATAGGGGGCAGTATTATAGTTGTTATATTCTTGTACATAGGGGGCAGTATTATAGTAGTTATATTCCTGTACATAGGGGGCAGTATTATAGCAGTTATATTCCTGTATATAGGGAGCAGTATAATAGTAGTTATATTCTTGTACATAGGGGACAGTATTATAGTAGTTATATTCCTGTACATAGGGGGCAGTATTATAGTAGTTATATTCCTGTACATAGGGGGCAGTATTATAGTAGTTATATTCTTGTACATAGGGGGCAGTATTATAGTAGTTATATTCCTGTACATAGGGGGGCAGTATTATAGTAGTTACATTCTTGTACATAGGGGGCAGTATTATAGTAGTTATATTCTTGTACATAGGGGGCAGTATTATAGTAGTTATATTCTTGTACATAGGGGGCAGTATTATAGTAGTTATATTCTTGTACATAGGGGGCAGTATTATAGTAGTTATATTCTTGTACATAGGGGGCAGTATTATAGTAGTTATATTCTTGTACATAGGGGGCAGTATTATAGTAGTTATTTTCTTGTATATAGGGGGCAGTATTATAGTAGTTATACTCCTGTACATAGGGGGCAGTATTATAGTAGTTATATTTCTGTACATAGGGGGCAGTATTATAGTAGTTATATTCCTGTACATAGGGAGTAGTTGGGATTATAATACTCTCCGGTTACAGTAGAATTACATTATTTGCATACATGGAGAGAATCCTTCACTATCTGGAGTTATGGGCATGGTTATAAATCTCCATTGTCTCTGGCTGATTTTTGTGGTTTTCCACTAGTTAATGGTGTCTCCTCTCCTCTCTGGGGCGGGGGGGGGGGGGGGGGGGCGGGGGGCTACATCTGCCTGGTCTTTAATGACAGGGCTCCTGGGAGTGTAATGAAGTTGTGTGCACCTGTGCAGTTCCAGTGCAGCATCTGTCGGGCTTCCTGGGGCATCACTCATCATCTCCTACGGTAAATCCCCATCCAGCAATCACTGAGATGTTCATACGACGCGCCAAGCATGGCCGACATCCACATGTATCACACCGGGGACGGGGGGAGATCTAGTACTTATTCTTCCTAACATGTGGCAGCAAACTCTACCTTAAAGTGATTGTGTCATTAAAGAGAATTATTTTGTATTTCGTATGACCTGATGGGGGGTAGGGTCCCCCCTGAATCTGCTCTGTACTGAGTGGGACTTCAGGTGTCATGCAATGGACGAGGGGCTTCACAATGGCGCAGGTTTCCTCTTAAGATCTGAAGTTATGTCTAAACGAATGATTTCTCCTTTCTCATTGAGAGATATAAAATCTGATAAGTGGGGCAGCATATGGGTGGAAACTGGAATTCTACATCCTCTGGAGGTGGTCCTGGCTCCCATGGCCATTGTCCATTCCCTGTGGTTCTGTTCAGTTCAGACCCTCGGTAATTACATCAAGTTTTAAAGTTTTGAAACTTCAAATTTTTCTTGGGATCATCCATTGGTGAACATAAATGAGGTTTCTAAGCTGAACCGTCCTTCGAGTACACGGAGACGCTTAATACAGGCTTCCTGACCCATTGGGGCTCACTTACTAAGGGTATGAATGCCTCACTTATGTCGGGTTTCCCGAATATTTCTCTTTTGCCCTGAATTGCCCCAGGATTTTGGCGCACGCGATCGTATTGTGGCGCGTCCACGCTGGCTTGCATGCAACAGAAGTTCGGGGGGCTTGGCCGTCGGACAACCCAACGGGAAATGTGTCGCAAGATCAAGCACTCACGTGCACCGGGAAGAAGAAGTTGAACTCCGGCGGACCTCAGCGCAGAAGCGGCGGATGCAGGAACTCGGGCGCACGATCTCTGTGAATCGTGCCGGACCAGAATCCTCATCGGACAATACACCGCGGTATCGCGATGGGACCCGGTAAATAAATCTGCCCCATTGACTGCTCCTAGATCAGTGTTGGCGAACCTAGGGCAGAGGTGGTACTCAGAGACATTTCTGTGGGCACTCAGTCCATCGCTCCAGGACAGAGTTTACCAACTAGGACTGAATCCACCTGCAGTTCCAGGCAACTTAAGAGATGCTTAGCTCAGCATATTTTAAAGCGACATTTCATTGGCTATTTGGAACTGCGGGAAAAGTGAGAAGGTGTTGACAGAAATGTAATGTCTTTGGAGGTCCTCCTGCTGGAGCCACCATTCTTCTCTACAGTGAGACCCTGGAGAGAAGCTACAACGAGAGTCTGCATTTGCCGTCCTTCTTTCAACTGTATTGGTGGCCTCAGGGGGTCGATACTATTGAAAGATAAGGAAGAACAGGAAGCAATAAGTTACTGCTTAAAATGTTGTGCTGGATCCTCATGATAAATAAGTGTATTTTGGTTGTAGTTTGGGCACTTAGGGCCACATTTATCACTTTTGTGCGCCTAAGTGTAGTAGTTGCGCCTAAATTCTGGCGCACTGTTTTGCCAGAATTATCACAAGTTACAACCATCTGTGATAAGTATATTTTCTGCCTCTTATTAATCACTTTACTTTAACACAGTTTAGGCGCAGTTTTGGCGCAGTTTAGGCGCAATGTTAGATTCAGGCACTTACATGTCATCCTGCTACAAGCTCCTCTCTGCTTCTCCCACAGCCCAGAATGAAGATAACACTCACAGCAGCACCCAGGTGTGTGACACCCTGCACCCAGTGATCTCCTCAGCAGGGGCTTCTCCTGGAGGGGATCCCCCAGTGCTGGTCTCCTGCTGCACCCCTGTAATTCTGCACAATATCCCCCTCAGACACTGTGCAGAATTACATGGGGGACACTTGTTTGTAGTATCTGCAACATTCTGCAACATTCTGCAAGCTTCTGCAAACTTCTCTTCTCTCTTGCTGTGAGCTCCGCGTTTTGCAGAATATTTTGTAAATAGAAGGTGATGAACTGTAAATAGAGTCTGCAGCTCCTGTCTGCAGTGTATGTAATGTATCTATTATATGTTCCAGTGTCTGCAGTGTATGTAATGTATCTATTATATGTTCCAGTGTCTGCAGTGTATGTAATGTATCTATTATATGTACTAGTGTCTGCAGTGTATGTAATGTCTGTATTATATGTTCTAGTGTCTGCAGTGTATGTAATGTCTGTATTATCTGTACTAGTGTCTGCAGAGCATCTCATGTCTGTATTATATGTTCTAGTGACTGCAGTGTATCTCATGTCTGTATTATATGTTCTAGTGTCTGTAATGTATCTAATGTATCTATTATATGTTCTAGTGTCTGTAGTGTATCTAATGTATCTATTATATGTTCTAGTGTCTGCAGTGTATCTAATGTATCTATTATATGTTCTAGTGTCTGCAGTGTATGTAATGTATCTATTATATGTTCCAGTGTCTGCAGTGTATGTAATGTATCTATTATATGTTCCAGTGTCTGCAGTGTATCTAATGTATCTATTATATGTTCTAGTGTCTGCAGTGTATCTAATGTATCTATTATATGTTCCAGTGTCTGCAGTGTATCTAATGTATCTATTATATGTTCCAGTGTCTGCAGTGTATCTAATGTATCTATTATATGTTCTAGTGTCTGCAGTGTATGTAATGTATCTATTATATGTTCCAGTGTCTGCAATGTATCTAATGTATCTATTATATGTTCCAGTGTCTGCAGTGTATGTAATGTATCTATTATATGTTCCAGTGTCTGCAATGTATCTAATGTATCTATTATATGTTCTAGTGTCTGCAGTGTATCTAATGTATCTATTATATGTTCCAGTGTCTGCAGTGTATCTAATGTATCTATTATATGTTCCAGTGTCTGCAGTGTATGTAATGTATCTATTATATGTTCCAGTGTCTGCAATGTATCTAATGTATCTATTATATGTTCCAGTGTCTGCAGTGTATGTAATGTATCTATTATATGTTCCAGTGTCTGCAATGTATCTAATGTATCTATTATATGTTCTAGTGTCTGTAATGTATCTAATGTATCTATTATATGTTCTAGTGTCTGCAGTGTATCTAATGTATCTATTATATGTTCTCGTGTCTGCAGTGTATCTAATGTATCTATTATATGTTCTAGTGTCTGTAATGTATCTAATGTATCTATTATATGTTCTAGTGTCTGCAGTGTATGTAATGTATCTATTATATGTTCTAGTGTCTGCAGAGTATCTAATGTATCTATTATATGTTCCAGTGTCTGCAGTGTATCTAATGTATCTATTATATGTTCTAGTGTCTGCAGTGTATCTAATGTATCTATTATATGTTCCAGTGTCTGCAGTGTATGTAATGTATCTATTATATGTTCTAGTGTCTGTAATGTATCTAATGTATCTATTAGATGTACCAGTGTCTGCAGTGTATCTAATGTATCTATTATATGTTCCAGTGTCTGCAGTGTATCTAATGTATCTATTATATGTTCCAGTGTCTGCAGTGTATCTAATGTATCTATTATATGTTCTAGTGTCTGCAGTGTATGTAATGTATCTATTATATGTTCTAGTGTCTGTAATGTATCTAATGTATCTATTATATGTTCCAGTGTCTGTAGTGTATGTAATGTGTCTATTATATGTTCTAGTGTCTGCAGTGTATCTAATGTATCTATTAGATGTACCAGTGTCTGCAGTGTATCTAATGTATCTATTATATGTTCCAGTGTCTGCAGTGTATCTAATGTATCTATTATATGTTCTAGTGTCTGCAGTGTATGTAATGTATCTATTATATGTTCCAGTGTCTGCAGTGTATCTAATGTATCTATTATATGTTCCAGTGTCTGCAGTGTATCTAATGTATCTATTATATGTTCTAGTGTCTGCAGTGTATCTAATGTATCTATTATATGTTCTAGTGTCTGCAGTGTATCTAATGTATCTATTATATGTTCCAGTGTCTGCAGTGTATCTAATGTATCTATTATATGTTCTAGTGTCTGCAGTGTATCTAATGTATCTATTATATGTTCCAGTGTCTGCAGTGTATCTAATGTATCTATTATATGTTCTAGTGTCTGCAGTGTATCTAATGTATCTATTATATGTTCTAGTGTCTGCAGAGTATCTAATGTATCTATTATATGTTCTAGTGTCTGCAGTGTATCTAATGTATCTATTATATGTTCTAGTGTCTGCAGAGTATCTAATGTATCTATTATATGTTCCAGTGTCTGCAGAGTATCTCATGTATCTATTATATGTTCCAGTGTCTGCAGTATATCTAATGTATCTATTATATGTTCTAGTGTCTGCAGTGTATCTAATGTATCTATTATATGTTCCAGTGTCTGTAGTGTATGTAATGTATCTATTATATGTTCTAGTGTCTGCAGTGTATCTAATGTATCTATTATATGTTCTAGTGTCTGCAGAGTATCTAATGTATCTATTATATGTTCCAGTGTCTGCAGAGTATCTCATGTATCTATTATATGTTCCAGTGTCTGCAGTATATCTAATGTATCTATTATATGTTCTAGTGTCTGCAGTGTATCTAATGTATCTATTATATGTTCCAGTGTCTGTAGTGTATGTAATGTGTCTATTATCTGTACTAGTGTCTGCAGAGTATCTAATGTATCTATTATATGTTCCAGTGTCTGGCTGAGCTTTGCTGCTAGAAATGAGCTCTTCTGCAAAGGGGCTCAGTGCTTTCTTCTCAGATAACGCCACCTTCGGGCTGGAGTGTTTTTGCGCCCGTTTTTGCGCCTAAATGAAAACGTTGCAAGTGATGAATATCATTAGGCGCACCAAAACATCTGGATTGGTAAGATAGATGAGGGAAAGCTGCTTATTTCTGCTGCGCGGCTAGTTTGGCGTTTAATCGCAAAAATGGCGCAAAAAAGGTGCGCCTAAACGAAAAGGCGCAAAAACAACAGAAAAAACGAGTGATAAATGTGGCCCTTAGTCTCTAGAAGGTTCGCCATCACTGACCTAGATCCTCCTCAAAGACCCTGGAGATCCACCTACCCTACATCCACATGTCTCCAGCTCGGCCGTCATCAGAAATATCCAAAACCAAACATGGACCAACACATGGCCCCAAGGATCAAATACAATATTTTTTTTCTTATGAAGGTTTTTTTTTTTGGTTTGTTTTTTATTTGAAGGAGCCAACAAGTAGCGAAATTCAAAAAATCCTTCTCGGAGAGCAGGTCATAGGAGGCAGGTGACATCTGCTGACATATAGAAATGCGTGACAAAACTAGATAATGTGATTTATTTTTTTTTCATTCTCTTTTGTAAATGCTCAAGGCTTTATTTTTTACTGTTTTTAGCGTCCAACATGTTAAAGATATTTTAATATTAGAAAGGGAAAAAAATTAAATAAATTTTTTTCAAACTTTGAAAAATACTTTCAAAACATTCGAAATTTTGTTGCTAGAAAAAAATTTTTTTAACAGTTTTGGTTTCTATTTTGCCTCTTGCTATTTAATTTTTTTTTTTTAAAAGATGATTTGATTGATTTTTACTCTTATAATTATGTAAATATATATTTTTTGTTTTGTATTGATGATTTTTGTTACATTGCTGATTACATTTATTTATTGAGACTGATGAACGAGCCCCAGATAAGGGGAATACAGATCTCTGGGGTTGACTCCTATCTGAGTGAATCTAGGACAGGCCTGGGAATGCATTGATCCGTCGCCCAGTGTGCACATGAACACATGGCAGAGCAGGAAGGGCAAGGATACAAAGGACAGGAAGGTGGGGGCGCTATTGTATTTTTAAAACGCTGACAGCAGAGCTCCTAGCTCACAGCGGGATGTTGTAGTCGCAAGGCAGTAAAGACTTAAAAATCAAATTAGATGAAATAGAATTTGATCAGATTTTTATGAAATTTTTGATTCCTCATGCATCAAAATTTCCTGGTAACTTAGGAGTTCCCAGACGGGAAAGTTGTGGAAGCCATGACAAAGTCTTCAAGCTCTTTCCAGCACAGCCTGGCACCGCGTCATAGCAGAATTTCTGCCAAAACCAGGAGTCTCTTAAAAATTTGCCAACCTCCTGAAGCCCTGACTCATCCCAGGAGGAGTCCCCCTAGTCGTGAACCAGTGGTAACACCCTTCCTGGTAATCTGGTTACCAAAGAACCTGGTTCCCCAAGACTGGGACAGAGCACCAGGTGGATGTCTACTTTTCAGAGACTCCCAGTGTTGAAAAATCTTTTCCAGCAACTGGGACAAACCGCCAGACTATGGCGCAGCTTAGAAGTTGTGGAAGCCATGACCCACCTTTTGAAGCTCTCTCCAGCATGGCCAGGCACTGCGTCGTAGCAGAATTTCTGCCAAAACCAGGAGTCTCTTAAAAATTTGCCAACCTCCTGAAGCTCTGACTCATTCCGGGAACGATGAGTCCCCCTAGTCGTGAACCATTGGTACCATCCTTCCTGGTAATCTGGGTACCAAAGAACCTGGTTTCCCCCAGGCTGGGACAGGAGACCAGGTGGATGTCTACTTTTCAGAGACTCCTGGTGTTAAAAAATCTTTTCCAGCAACTGGAACAAACCGCCAGACCATGGCGCAGCTCAGAAGTTGTGGAAGCCATGAGCAACCTTTTGAAGCTCTCTCCAGCGCGGCCTGGCACTATGTCGTAGCAGAATTTCTGACAAAACCAGGAGTCTCTTAAAAATTAGCCGACCTCCAGAAGCCCTGACTCATCCTGGGAGGATGTGTCCTCCTAGCTGTGAACCTCTGTGCCACCCTTCCTGGTAATCTGGGTACCGAAGAACTAAGTTACCCCAGAATGAGACAGGATATCAAGTGGATGTCTACTTTTCAGACACTGAAAAAACTTCTCCAGCAACTGGGACAAGCCTCCAGACCATCCCGAAACTCAGGAATTGTGAAAGCCATGACCCACCTCTTGGAGCTCTTACCGGCGTGGCCTGGCATCGTGTCACAGTCACAGCAGAAATTGTGCCAGAACCAGGAGCCTTTAAAAAAGTAGCCGCCCTCCTGATGACTGGGAGTCAACAACTCCTCCAAGTTGCGACCTAGTGGTGCCACCTGGAAATCTGGGAGCTGGACAACTGGTTTCCCCTGGGCAGTGAGGGCACCAGAAGGTTCCCGACTTTATAGAAACTTGGGATATTGAAAAAACCTTTATGGGGACTGGGACCAGCAGCTGAGTATCCAAAAATATCCCCCAAAAACGTGAGTGCCGTGTGCAATACAGCAGGTGCCAGACACCAAGGTAACGATGGGACATGGGTCTGCACAACGTCAGCGCTTGTATGTCCAAGAAGCAAGATGGCCCTGTGGCATCGCGTGGTCTATGTCCCAGCCCAGCCCTCTGCCAGGGGGTCATCCGCCTCCTACAAGGCACGTGACAGCCGCCATCCACCAGAAGTAGGAGAATTCTCAGGTAGATGACTCCGCGCTCCAGACAGATTGTTTCCCAGACAGATATTCCTCGCCTGACTGCCCGATATAATACATTCTCACCCAAAATCTGCTTACAAAACACTTTTTATGTTCCCAGCTCTTTATGATATTTTTTACGATGCCTTTTTCCCTCTTCCAAATGGAGGCTCTGCGTAATACTGACTGTCCATAACGCCGGATCCTAAAGTCCTAGTGATGGTTTTATGTCGCCGCTCCGGTGCTTCTAGCGACTCAATTACCTCAATAACCAAACATTAAAGCCGAAGCGCTAAAGGAGTAAAGTATGAACGACATTGTTATGATTTATTAATAAACATAATGTGCGCAAAGTAATGTCCCACTACATCAATATAGATTAGTTACTGCCTAATGTATGACAGCGCCCGGAACACAACACATCCCCCTCATAACAACGCGGATACTGTAACACTACAGACTCCAGGCCAGAGGTAATGTACTCCAGTATTATAGCACTTATATTCCTGTACATAGGGGGCAGTATTATAGTAGTTATATTCCTGTACATAGGGGGCAGTATTATAGTAGTTATATTCCTGTACATAGAGGGCAGTATTATAGTAGTTATATTCCTGTACATAGGGGGCAGTATTATAGTAGTTATATTCTTGTACATAGGGGACAGTATTATAGTAGTTATATTCCTGTACATAGGGGGCAGTATTATAGTAGTTATATTCCTGTACATAGGGGGCAGTATTATAGTAGTTATATTCCTGTACATAGGGGGCAGTATTATAGTAGTTATATTCTTGTACATAGGGGGCAGTATTATAGTAGTTATATTCTTGTACATAGGGGGCAGTATTATAGTAGATATATTCTTGTACATAGGGGGCAGTATTATTGTAGTTATATTCTTGTACATAGGGGGCAGTATTATAGTAGTTATATTCTTGTACACAGGGGCAGTATTATAGTAGTTATATTCCTGTACATAGGGGGCAGTATTATAGCAGTTATATTCCTGTACATAGGAGCAGTATTATAGTAGTTATATTCCTGTACATAGGGGGCAGTATTATAGTAGTTATATTCCTGTACATAGGGGGCAGTATTATAGTAGTTATATTCCTGTACATAGGGGGCAGTATTATAGTAGTTATATTCCTGTACATAGGGGGCAGTATTATAGCAGTTATATTCCTGTACATAGGGGCAGTATTATAGTAGTTATATTCCTGTACACAGGGGGCGGTATTATAGTAATTATATTCCTGTACATAGGGGGCAGTATTATAGTAGTTATATTCCTGTACATAGGGGGCAGTATTATAGTAGTTATATTCCTGTACATAGGGGGCAGTATTATAGTAGTTATATTCCTGTACATAGGGGCAGTATTATAGTAGTTATATTCCTGTACATAGGGGGCAGTATTATAGTAGTTATATTCTTGTACATAGGGGGCAGTATTATAGTAGTTATATTCCTGTACATAGGGGCAGTATTATAGTAGTTATATTCTTGTACATAGGGGGCAGTATTATAGTAGGTATATTCTTGTACATAGGAGGCAGTATTATAGAAGTTATATTCTTCTACATAGGGGGCAATTTTTATTGTAAAAACCAACAAAATACAATTAAACAAAATCATAAATACATTCTTCTGTATACACAATTAGGAATCAAACAAATATAAACTCAGAGTAAATGTAACTTAGAGTCCATAGCTGCTGCTGGAAAGGAAAAAGAAGAAAACTAAATCAATAAATATAGAAATTAAACACCAGATATATTCCTCCATAATTTCCTATTTCTCTGGTCTTTCCTGATTTCCAGTGACTTTATCCACCTTAGCTCAGACAATATCTGGGATACCACAGCCGTGTAGTTATAGTCCTCACTATGCAGGGACACCCGGGTTCTGGCATGCCATTGGTAATACTTTATCACTGTTATTATGAGATACATGGTTCCCGGATCTATAATACCATCTGGAGATGGGACGCCATAGATGATCTCCGGGTACTGGAGGAATTGTAGCCTCGGGATGTTCAGCAGGTCAGATACTTCCTTCCAGATTTTCCTCCCTCCCCAGCACTCAGAGATGAAATGCTCCATCGTCTCCTCCTGCTGACACCCCAGGGGACACTTCCTATCTGCCACACTCACAAACTTTAGGTTCCCTCTCACAAATAACTTCCCATGTAGTGACAACCAAGCGATATTAAACAACTTGGGGGGAAGTCGCTTCCCATTGAGGAACCTGAGACTCTTCTGTAAGGTGGTGGTCACACAGTCTCTGAGAGCAAGTGGGGAGTGGTAGAAAGCCCGACATATCCTAGTATAGAGATCTCTCCTGGTGTTACTGACAATGTAGGACTTCTCCAGCTTCCACATCCTGACACACTTCAGACCATACACCAGATACTGGGGGAGGAAGCCAGGAGTCCATCGGCCCCTCTTGAGACTGCCGCCTCGCACCCAAGACTCTGCAAAAGGCAATATCCAGTCCCTGACACTACTTACCCACAGGAGACCATTGTTTGAGTCCAGGCATCCAAAATTGACTTTCAGAAACATGGAGTCAAAGAAAACCCTTGGATTTAACATATCCAGTCCACCCTCTCTCCTCTGCAGGTAGGTGATCCCTCCTTTTACTGGGTTCAACCTGTTCCCCCATAAAAGCTGGAAGAACAGGCTAAAGAGCCTAGCGGAGAAAGATTCTGGCAAAGGAAAGACGACAGAGACGTAGAGGAAGACAGGGACCAGGTAAGTCTTCATCAGAGTAACCCTTTCTCTATAGGTCAGCCTCCAGTTCTTCCATCGCTGAACCTTTGCATTTCCGGTTTCCAACTTATCCTCCCAATTTAGTTTGGCATTATCTTCCCTCCCGAATTTAACCCCAAGGATCTTAATATGGGTGGAGGCCTTGGCGAATTGTGGCAGATCAAAGCCAGGAGCAGTGTCCAATGTCCAGAAAGCTTGGCTCTTCTCCAGGTTGACCAGAGACCCGGAGGCCTCTGAGTAACTTCTGATGGCTGCAGACAACATCTCCACCTCACGAGGTTCAGATATCACCACAGTCACATCATCCGCGTAGGCGACTACCTTCAAAGGCAAGCAATGGGGGACCGGCACCCCCTGAAAATCGCACCACTGCAGTGATCTCAGGAACGGGTCGATAGCAAACACATACAGCAGTGGACTCAGAGGACAACCTTGTCGCACCCCCGCCTCTACCCCGAAAGTGTCCCCCTGCCAACCATTAATCAGAGGAAAGCTCTCAGCCTCTCTATACAAAGTTCTCAGCCAATCTATAAATTGTCCCGGAATACCGTACTTTGACAAAGTGGCCCATAGATAATCGTGATCAACCCTGTCAAAGGCTTTAGCCTGGTCCAGACCTACAACATATCTCCCACACCTCAGGGCTTTACATCTCTCAAACATCTCTCTAATCGAGATGACTGCTCCAGAGATGTTCCGCCCTCTTACTGTGCCGTACTGAGAGCCTGCCAACAGTGCCGGGGACAAACAGACTAATCTAGAAAAGAGGATTTTTGCCAGAATTTTCCTATCAACATTCAAGAGGGCGATCGGCCTCCAGTTCTTGATGTCACTAGGCTCCTTACCTTTAGACAGCAGAATAAGGGAGGACACTCTCATGGATGGAGGCATCAGGTGATTCTCTAGACAATTGGTAAACACATCCACAAGGATCGGGGCTAAGAGGTCTCTAAACTTCTTATAAAATTCAGCCGTAATACCATCAGGACCTGGTGCCTTCTTCAGATGTAACTTATCAATGGCCTCTTTAACCTCCTCCTCTGTTATTTCTGCTGTCAAAGGAGAAAAGTCCAAATCACTAGTGTCAGGGCCTGGAGTTGCCTCCAAGAATTGAGCCATTTTCTCTTTATCCAAAACCTTCTTCTGAAATAACTCAGCATAGTACGATCTCACCACCCCCAGGATACCCTCCCGAGATTCCTGCAAAACTCCCTGGGAGTCAGTGAGACCTGTGATTGATTTCTTAGCCACACGTTCCCGGCAACTCTCATATGGATCTGGCGTGACTAAGTTTCCATAGTCACGCTCCACAACCAGGGACGTGTAGCGGCTGTACTGATACTGCTTTATTTCAGATTTCAGTCGGTCAATCTTTTGTTTGTCATCCCCACCCGCCGAATAGAGTGACTCCAATTCTTTCCGCAGCTTGAGATACTGGCTGTACTTACTCTTACCCTTCTTTACTGACAGTCTCTTTAAGAGGGACCGGATCTCCTCCTTGACGTCCTCCCACCAGTCAGATGTATGATTATAGAAATACACTCTCTCCGATTCACCCTGTATAAGAGAGTGGACTTGCTCCTGGACAAACACATCTTCTAATAGGGTAGAATTTAGTCTCCACAAGCCTCTTCCTATATCTGGCCGTTCTGTATTACCCAAGTAGAAGTATAGGGCCAGGTGATCCGAGTATGGGACAGACTTCTCACTTCTATCCCCAATGACCTCCGAGGGACTCACCAGCGCTAGGTCTATTCTGCTATACCTCCCAGCACAGGAGTAGGTAAATTTGGGTTTCCTACCACCCTGCACAAAGACATCAGACAAACCTGACTGTGCTATAATATCATTTAAAACCTTAGAGTCCCTAGCAAGAGGCCTACCAGTGGGTCTGTCACTCAATGTCCTAGTGGCGTTGAAATCACCCGCCATGATGACTGGGAGAGATGTAAATAAATATGGCTTCACGTCATTAAATAGATTGACTCTGTCAGTCACTGTCTGTGGACCATAGATATTGATAAGCCGGAGCCTTCTACCTCGGATAGTAACCTCCAGCACCAAACATCTTCCCATCGACACCTCGGTTAGTCTGTGAATGGTGACATTGTGGGTATTAAACAGTATGGAGACCCCGGCACACGGCTCCACAGACAGTGACCAGATGGACGGCCCGGAGCGCCATTCTCTCTCTGCTTCTTTTAACAAACTAAGACTATTAAGATGAGTCTCCTGTAGGAAAAAGACATCGGCATCGAGATAATGTAGATGTTCATACACCGCATGTCTTGTCCTTCTTGCCCTAATGCTGTTGACATTGCTAGATATTATTTTCAGGTTGAAGTTCGCCATTAGAGCCATAACAAGAAGCAGAGAGAGTGTCCCCATCATCATAAATCTGGATCAGATCCCTCCTCTTCACCACCCGTCTCCATGTCTGATTCAGACTCTGGCCCCACCCTATGGGGTCTCCGTTTTGAGGGGGGGTCACCATCGGGATCCTCATCATACTCTGCCACCATCCTCTGCAGTTCCTTCTCTAGCTCCTCCTCTGCGTCTGACTCTGAGAGGACACTGAATCTATTCACAGTCATGGTCGTGTCTGTTCCACTGTCCACTCTGATCTTTGATGACTTGTGAACTGTGGTCCACTCACCCTCAGGCTTCCGGGTGGACCTATCTTTTTTCCTCCTCTTATTAGCAGATGTTGTGGCTGGAGAGGATATGAGCACTGATGGTGGTGCAACCTGCTGGACAACTTCCATATCTCCCTCTGTGATTTGGGTCTGAGGCTGGTCTGGTGTTGGTATAGCATCACTTGATTCTAGGACCTGCTGAGGTTCTGGTGTAGCCTGATCTGACCCTAATAACAAAGCCTCCTCCTCCCCCAGGTCATCTGCCCCTGCCAATAGGTCTTCATCAGGGAAGCTCTTACATATGTTGTGCCAGGCATTGGGACAATCCCTGTGGGCATGCCCGATCTCACCGCACAGGTTACACCTGATGTTCTGGCAGTCCGCACTCACATGGCCGATATCCCCACACAGGCTGCACTTGACCACAGAGCAATTACTGGCGATGTGACCGACTCTACCACATTTGAAGCATCTACGGGGCTGACCTGGATAGAAACATACTCCCTTCTCCCGGCCAATGAAGAAGGAGTTGGGCAGATGCTGGGTTATGTTGTTGTACTGTCTTAATTTCACCAGAACCTTCCACCCTCCTGTCCAGATCCCGTCCTCATCCCGGGTCTTGGTGAGCTCTGACATGAGGTCACAGTGCCTCTTGAGCCAGATGACAATATCCTGCTGGGGAACAGACTCATTCCAGAAGATGACTGTGACAGTGACTGTACCAAGTTTAGAGATGGGGATGAAGCTGAAATTATTCCACCCCTCTGCATCTCTAAACCTGGGGAAGATGGCCCAAAAGCGGTCCAGGTTGCCCATCAGCTTAAAGCTCACGTCATATCCCTGGCGATCGGGGAGGTTAATTACTGCCAAAATGTCACTTGGCGAGAAACCCATTTGTTCACACAATAGCGACCTGACCACAAACCGCCTGTCAGGTAGGTCCTCCTTGGCCCCTCTGTGCCTAAATCTCACCACATTCCTCCTCTTAAATGCCTGACCGGTGTAATGAGAGCCGGATGAAAAAGATGGTGCACCCCGGCTCCAGGCGTTGCCAGAAGAAGACTGGTGAGGGCCCGTACCCTGCTGTGTATGGGGGCGCTGCGGGAGCTGCTGGGCTCCTGCACTCTGAGGGTCTGATACCTCAGCAACTAGAGGGGGGAAGTCTTGAGCATCAGACTGTACTACCCCCTCCCCACCATCAGCCTCCATACACTGCTCTGCCTGCTCTATGGCAACATCCCACACAGACTGCGCTTCCCCTGCTGGAACATTATCACACACAATGGTATTATCAGGAGGAGATACAGATGCATCAGCATTATCACCAACATTGGGGGCAGCAGCATCACAGACAGTAGGGGCGGCAGTGTCACAGATATTAGAAACAGCATTGGGCACTGATGTATGAGCAGTATCACCCACTGAAATCCCATCAATGTCAGTACAATCAGTCCCAGCAGAGTCCTGATGATCCTGCTCAGATGCCACAGTGTTACCTTCAGGATCGGGTGCACAGTCCTGCTGCAGTGAGCCGTCATCTGGGACTTGTGGTGCTTGTTCTCCGCTACCATCAGGCAGATGTCCACGTTGCACGCTGAATGCTGGGACATGTGGTGTTTTCACTGCTCTGGTAACATCAGAGGGACGGCTGTGATCCTTCTGCTGATTGCAGGCTGCTGGGACTTGTGGTGCTTCTGCTGTGGGTGGTTGCTGTTTCATGGCTTTATCTTTCTTGTAGAGATCCCCTTGCTGGTATGGGAAAGTCGCAGGCTGGAGTATAGGTTTCCCCTTGGTCTCAGTTGCCGGATTAGATGCCCCTCCATGATGTCTCTGGGCCTGGAAGCGCTCCTGGTTCCTGTAGGTCTCTGCCAGGGGACCCATCTGCTCCAGGACAGCCTCAGTCTGGGCGACATTGTCAGCGAGCTGCTTGGCCAGGGTGGTCAGCTTCTTGTCTAACAGCTCATGTCTTTCTGGATTTGCTGCTTTGAGCTTGTAGGCACAGTCAATGTTTTTTTGTAGCAGCAGTTTTTGTTCCTTCAGGTTTCCCAGTCTCTTTACCAGTGCTGGGATCTGATCAGCCAGGAGGAGCTCAGGTGCACGCTCAGCCGCTGCACATGGAGTTTCTGCAGGTGCACGCTCAGCCGCTGCACATGGAGTTGCTGCAGGTTTCTTACAGGTGGTAGGTGATGGCACTCTGCTGGGTCCGGGTCTCTGCGCCACTGTTGGGTTCTGGCGCGCTGCCGCTCTTACTGCTGGGGGATGACACTGTCCAGTAGCAGCACTTGTGGCAGCCTGAGGCCTCCCTGCTAGTTTGGTCTCGGCCTTGCTGCCTCCACTCCCATACCTTGTGCGCTCAGAGCGGATGAGCACAGGCTGCTGCAGGTTCTCCAGCAAGGTCTGCTTCTCCAGAGATGTCCTCCTCTGCCTGGATGATGGAGGTGTACACGGCACAGCTGAGGCCTGGGCTGGAGGCTTCCTCTGCCTGGATGATGGAGGTGTACACGGCACAGGTGAGGCCGGGGCTGGAGGCTTCCTCTGCTCCTGCACAACCTGCTCGCTCCTCTGTCCTGGATGACCCGACATTGTGTTCCCACTCACTGGCTTCTGCTGCACATTCACACTGGTAGGTGACTTCACCAAACTGGAACTTACTGCTGCTGCTTCTTTCTTCACAAACTCTTCATTCTTTACTTCACTGCTTCTGGCTGAACTGCAGCCACTGACATGACTTACTGAACCGGAGACTTTAGGATTCTCATCCATTAGTTTTGGTGTCTGGGAGTTATTTCCCAGAGAAGGCCTTGGAGCCTGGGCCTTGCATGGGGAAGATCCCCACCCAGGGTGGCCCCGCCCTGGGCTAGCTCCAGACATGAGGAGACCTCAGGAGCTCACACTGCACACAACCTCTCAGCAAGGGGGCAGTATTATAGTAGTTATATTCCTGTACATAGGGGGCAGTGTTATAGTAGTTATATTCATGTACATAAGGGGCAGTATTATAGTAGTTATATTCTTGTACATAGGAGGCAGTATTATAGAAGTTATATTCTTCTACATAGGGGGCAGTGTTATAGAAGTTGTATTACTGTGCATAGCGCGAAGCATTATAGTAGTTATATTTTTGTACATAGGGGGCAGTATTATAGTAGTTATATTCCTGTACATAGGGGTAGTATTATAGTAGTTATATCCCTGTACATAGGGGGCAGTATTATAGTAGTTATATTATTGTACATAGGGGGCAGTATTATAGTAGTTATATTCCTGTACATAGGGGGCAGTATTATAGTAGTTATATTCCTGTACATAGGGGGCAGTATTATAGTAGTGATATTCCTGTACATAGGAAACAGTATTATAGTAGTTATATTCTTGTACATAGAGGGCAGTATTATAGTAGTTATATTCCTGTACATAGGGGGCAGTATTATAGTAGTTATATTCTTGTACATAGGGGACAGTATTATAGTAGTTATATTCCTGTACATAGGGGGCAGTATTATAGTAGTTATATTCTTGTACATAGGAGGCAGTATTATAGTAGTTATATTCTTGTACATAGGAGGCAGTATTATAGTAGTTATATTCCTGTACATAGAGGGCAGTATTATAGTAGTTATATTCTTGTACATAGGGGGCAGTATTATAGTAGTTATATTCTTGTACATAGGGGGCAGTATTATAGTAGTTATATTCCTGTACATAGGGGGCAGTATTATAGTAGTTATATTCCTGTACATAGGGGGCAGTATTATAGTAGTTATATTCTTGTACATAGGGGGCAGTATTATAGTAGTTATATTCCTGTACATAGGGGGCAGTATTATAGTAGTTATATTCTTGTACAAAGGGGCAGTATTATAGTAGTTATATTCCTGTACATAGGGGGCAGTATTATAGTAGTTATATTCCTGTACATAGGGGGCAGTATTATAGTAGTTATATTCTTGTACATAGGGGACAGTATTATAGTAGTTATATTCTTGTACATGGGGGCAGTATTATAGTAGTTATATTCTTGTACATAGGGGGCAGTATTATAGTAGTTATATTCTTGTACATAGGGGGCAGTATTATAGTAGGTATATTCTTGTACATAGGAGGCAGTGTTATAGAAGTTATATTCTTCTACATAGGGGGCAGTGTTATAGTAGTTATATTCTTGTACATAGGGGGCAGTATTATAGTAGTTATAGTCCTGTACATAGGGGGCAGTATTATAGTAGTTATATTCCTGTACATAGGGGGCAGTATTATAGTAGTTATATTCCTGTACATAGGGGGCAGTATTATAGTAGTTATATTCTTGTACATAGGGGGCAGTATTATAGTAGTTATATTCCTGTACATAGGGGGCAGTATTATAGTAGTTATATTCTTGTACAAAGGGGCAGTATTATAGTAGTTATATTCCTGTACATAGGGGGCAGTATTATAGCAGTTATATTCCTGTACATAGGAGCAGTATTATAGTAGTTATATTCCTGTACATAGGGGGCAGTATTATAGTAGTTATATTCCTGTACATAGGGGGCAGTATTATAGTAGTTATATTCCTGTACATAGGGGGCAGTATTATAGTAGTTATATTCCTGTACATAGGGGACAGTATTATAGTAGTTATATTCCTGTACATAGGGGGCAGTATTATAGTAGTTATATTCCTGTACATAGGGGGCAGTATTATAGTAGTTATATTCTTGTACATAGGGGACAGTATTATAGTAGTTATATTCTTGTACATGGGGGCAGTATTATAGTAGTTATATTCTTGTACATAGGGGGCAGTATTATAGTAGTTATATTCTTGTACATAGGGGGCAGTATTATAGTAGGTATATTCTTGTACATAGGGGGCAGTATTATAGCAGTTATATTCCTGTACATAGGAGCAGTATTATAGTAGTTATATTCCTGTACATAGGGGGCAGTATTATAGTAGTTATATTCTTGTACATAGGGGGCAGTGTTATAGTAGTTATATTCTTGTACATAGGGGGCAGTATTATAGTAGTTATATTCTTGTACATAGTGGCCAGTATTATAGTAGTTATATTCTTCTCTATATTGGGACAGTATTATACTGTTCAGGCTGGAGGAGTGAGGGTTATTGCCCCTATATTCTCGTGCAGTCGGAGGTTGTATTGTTGCAGTGATATTTCAGTACATAAGTGGCACCATTAAGTCGTTATATTGCCTTCAGGGTTGAGCTGTTTTTGGGTTTTACCAAGTTATCACTGTGGATATTCTTATTTTCGGTAACACTTCTCTTGGGGTGCGGATCTGATCTGTACATTTGTTAATGAGCTATTTTAAAGTCTTTTGGTATAGAAATCCATTAAATCTGCATGTTCCATTGTTAGTGGGGAGAATAGCTGCATTTTCGGGGGGGGTACAGTCTGTGTTTAGTTCTCGGTGACTGGTAATAGGTAAATGTGAAGCACTTATTAAACACCATGTAGAATCTTTGTTGCATTATGTGTAAGTTCACCTACATCTTTCTCTGACAAATCCTCGTATTTACTCTGCAATTGAATTTGTCACGCGGCCAACAAAGCAATTTGGACACATCAAATCTTGAACTCTTAACAGATTAGATTTTCGGGTTTACTATTTGTTCTATCAGCCATGAAAGTCAGACTTAGACTTGGACGTGGAGGAAACAAGTTGCTGTGTGCGAAATATCTGCGGAATCTACACAAAGTCGCATGAAGGAGCAGGAGACGTTCCACTTCTTTATCTCTGTTCTCCCTTCTCTTCTTTTATTCTGCTTCTCTTAAGTTCCTTTTCTTTTTCTTTCCTTTCTACTTTCTCCCTGTCTCTTCTGCTTTACTTTCCTATTTTTCTTTCCTATTTGCTCTCTTCTACTTTCTTAATTTACCCTCCTCCCCTCTTCCTCTACTAAACCTTACCCTTTATGAACTTCTATACTTGCCTTTCCTTTTCCATCTTGTTGTCTCCTCTTTTCTGTTTTCTGGATTAAGGCTGGTGGGAGCCCCTCTGGAAGCAAGATGGTGGGGGCCCTGGGAGGCATGCCCCGGGAGCCCCGCTTTTAATCCAGCCCTGCACCCAGTACTTTTTATTGTCTATGTTTGTTTGTACCTCGTTTACTCTGCTCACACCAGTGCCTGTTTGGCTAACACCTTGGCGGTGGGGAAGTCCAAACCCTAGATTAATGTAGCTCATCTAAGATTTACATATGCAACACAAGGGAGGTCATTTATCTTATCTCTGTTTGTTATGGCTGGTTTTTGCCTGTCACTCTTTCATCTGCTTCTTTGGTAATTTATTAATCTCATTTTTTCCTTGTTTTAAATTGTGGATTTTTTTAAAGATCTCTTTTTGAGACATTTGTTACAAATGTCGCAAAAATGTCGCATAAATGTCTCAAATAACTTCTTTCCATTTTCTAAGTTTTCCTTAGATTTGGTTTAGTCTGGAGTCTTTTGCACCAAAAAATGTCACAAATTTGAGACAATTTGAAATGATAAAAGCCATACGCGACATTTAGCAGATCTGGAATAGAAGATAAATGTGTCTTACTAAAGGAAAACAGATGTCCGACATTTCAAAATGTCCCTAAAAAGGCGCAAAAACTGCAATGCGCCAAAGTATGTCTTAAAAAAGATATGTTGAATAAAATAGCTTGTTTTATTGGTAGTATTGTAAGACTTTTTTGACTCCAGCCTTTATGTTGTTGTAGCCCTTATTCTTGCTTTCTGGTGATGGGTTATTAGTGGTTTGCAGTTGTAATTGGCCAACTGGCTCTTTTCTGCTTAATTGTTTTTTTCTTTGTTTTTCCTTTACCCTGCTCCTCTCTGGTCTACACCTCTTTGGTCTGCTCCTCTCTGGTCTACACCTCTTTGGTCTGCTCCTCTCTGGTCTACACCTCTTTGGTCTGCTCCTCTCTGGTCTTCTCCTTTCCTCACTAGTCTTCTCATCTCCTCGCTGGCCCTCTGCTCTCTAATCTTCTCCTATACATGACACAATCTTATCTCCCAGCAGCCACCACTAGGGGGAGCAGAGGAGCTAACCGTATACCGTTTTATAATTGATTCAGTGTATAGAGTCTAAAGTGTATACAGTTTTTTCATGAGCTCCCTCTAGTGGCACCTGACAGAAGCCAGAAATTGATTCTGTAATCTCTGTTTCTATATTATTCATCAGACTCACCAACCCAGTCTGACTTTGGGCTTCGGTTATCGACACTGTCTAAGTGGTCCCCTGGTTTTGTCCCTTTAACTCCTAGTAAGGGACATGGACAAGGACACCACAAGGTTTCTACCTCTTTGAGTAGTCCCAGTCTTGGTGATACATGACCCAGGCAGGTTAATAGACAGTGGTGTATGCCACATAGGAAACAGTCCAAGCTGAAGTCACGGTAGTGGGGCTTATACATTTTCAGTAATCCAGGTATAAGTCAAGACTGCCACAAAGGATTCTGGGTAAGGAAATAGGTCAAGGACAGCCATGGTTATTCAGAAATCAGAGTGAAGGTAAAATCTCTGTGTGGACCAGAAAGAAAGATTGTCTGGAGACACATTTTTGGGGGATGGTGAGAGTTGGCTCTAGGTAACAGTAGGCCCCTGGGTGACAGTGCCTCAATGGGCCCCTTAGATCACGTGGTGGCATTACAAATTTAGAAACTAAATCATGGCTATTTTATATACTGCCCCTCTCACACCATATGGATACATTACATACAGCCGCCTCAACCCTATGGATGTACAGCCATATGTGGGCCCCCCCCAAGCAGCTCTGGACCCCACCACTTGCCCAGGTATGCCCAGCGCTGGCCCTGGAGATGGTGTCCAGCAGCGTTTTCACATTGATCCTTATTATCTATTATAATCCATCACATTCTCTACTTTTTACTATAAGAAGCAATGATAAGATTGCGAGCCTCGGAGAGATCGGCCGTCATTTCCATTTTGCCAGCGTCAGCAGCGCGGCCCGGAGAGTCCCTGCCGGTCATATTTATATTTATGACACAACATGGCATTATATATTTATTACAGGACACGTCATACATATTTATGAAGGGACGGCACATGAATATTAATGGCGGGAGCCGAGGTGTGTAGTAGGTGTTTAGCGGATGACACAGTTGGGTGAAATGTTACAACCTCCCAACTTTAGAAGAGAGAATTGTAAATCAAACGTGTAGACGTCTCGCCCACAGACCGCGCTCTGCACCGCGGAAGATTGGTCCCTGGGCGGCGGCGAACACGTAGAGTCATTCTGTCTTGTGTAATAACATGTCTCTTCCTTCAGATTGTTCTGCACTCGCACAGTGTTACATTGTATCTAATCACGTAGTCACATGTTATGTTGTATGTATCGCAGGGACACGTGAAGCGCAAACCTTTACATACAGGAGCAGTCAGAAGACTAAATACATCTCTTTATACCAATTTCGTTATTATTACCGAATATACTTGAGTATAAGCCGACCCAGGGAAAACGGCAGATGCTTTGACAGCAGCATTTAAAGGGTTAGCTCTGATTACGGGTGTTAGGGTTTGGTGTGAAAAGCTGGGTGATGGGCTTTCCTGGGTGAGCCTGAACACAAACCTGAGCTTGAACTTCTGGCTGAAGTCCATGTATGAACAGTCTGCAGAAATCCCCTGAGCTCCCCCTAGTGGAGGCTGCAGAACCTGTTGTTATATATCTCGCTGGTGTAAGATTTCAGATAAATGAATCGTCTATTGTACATTCATAAAATTCTATATTACAGATAGTTACCTCCTGGAGCCTGGATTGGCTCTCACTTGGTCCATCCAAAGAGGTAGCAACCCAGACATTTCTTGTAGTACAATCTGAAGGGTGTAAACCAGGGAGATAATAGACAATGTCCTATGAAGTGACCGTAATCCAGCCAATAGATGCCATGTAATGTCTACAACCTGCAGACCCCTAGTGTTACAAGCAATGGCCGGTGGGTGGCTCTAGGACCCTGAGCATCCTCTGGGGGGCAGTATAGAGTCAGTATTACTCGCTTGTTTATCTGTGTGTTGTTTTATGATGTCTCTTTATAGGATTTATCTTATTTTTAATGTAGTTGTACTTGTCCTAATGACCGGAGATGATTTATATTGCGTCTCCTCACTCTCATCCGGAAAAGCTTTTACTGATCTGTGGATTAATAAAGAAATGGTTTTATTATAAGTGGAAATTACTCATCCTTGGACTCTCAATTAATGAGACTTAAAATCTTACAGTTCATTAGAGCCGTGATGTATGACTACAGAAGATCATGGAGAAAGAAGATGGATTTATAGATAGAAAGATAGATAGATAGATAGATAGATAGATAGGAGATAGATAGAAGATAGATAGATAGATAGATAGATAGGAGATAGATAGATAGGAGATAGATAGATAGATAGATAGATAGATAGATAGGAGATAGATAGGAGATAGATAGATAGATAGATAGATAGATAGATAGATAGATAGATAGATAGGAGATAGATAGATAGATAGATAGATAGATAGATAGATAGGAGATAGATAGGAGATAGATAGATAGATAGATAGATGGATAGATATCTAGATAGGAGATAGATAGATATGAGATAGATAGATAGATAGATAGATAGATACGTGATAGATAGATAGATAGATAGATAGATAGGAGACAGATAGATAAATAGGAGATAGATAGATGATAAATAGATAGATGATAAATAGATAGATAGGAGATAGATAGAAAGATAGATAGGTAGATAGATAGATAGATAGATAGGAGATAAATAGATAGATAGATAGATAGATAAAAGATAGATAGATAGATAGATAGGAGATAGATAGATAGATAGATAGATAGATAGATATGAGATAGATAGATAGATAGATAGATAGATAGATAGAAGATAGATAGATAGATAGATAGATAGATAGATAGATAGATAGATAGAAAGAAGATAGATAGGATATAGATAGATAGATAGGAGATAGATAGGAGATAGATAGATAGATAGATAGATAGATAGATAGATAGGAGACAGATAGGATATAGATAGATAGGAGATAGATAGATAGATAGATAGATAGATAGATAGATAGATAGATAGATAGATAGATAGGAGAAAGATATATAGGAGATAGATAGATAGGAGATAGATAGATAGATAGATAGATAGATAGATAGATAGATAGATAGATAGAAGATAGATAGATAGATAGATAGAGATAGGAGGTATATGTGTTCTCCATTCACTTCTATAGATGTTTATAACCTTCCCTGGGAAATTCAAATATCACTCAGAGAAGTAGATAATTTCCGGAACGCTCCCCATAAAGTCAATTAAAATAACCACAGATTTGCCATAATGACATGAAGGTCATTTACCTTTGTGACGGCTCCGGGACGCGTGGCGCTCATTTATTTTCTCTGCTTCCATGTCTGATCAATATCGTAATAGAACAAGAGGTGGAATTTATTTCTCTTATTTCACTAAATTAAACAGAACGAGATGTGTTACATTTATATCATCCTGTAAGTGTAGCTCTGCATTGTGGGTAATGTCTTATTTATCAGTGAGAGGTTATGCTCATTTATCCTACCAATCCAGATGTGTTGTTGTGCCTAAAAATCATTCATGAGCGGGAGCTGCAGACAGTACAGAGAAGTGCCCCCTGTGTAGAAGGATAGAAGGGAAGAGAGTGGGAGCTGCAGACAGGACAGAGAAGTGTCCTCCGTGTAGCAGGATAGAAGAGAAGTGAGTGGAGCTGCAGACAGAACAGAGAAGTGTCCCCGTGTAGCAGGATAGAAGAGAAGTGAGTGGGAGCTGCAGACAGGACAGAGAAGTGTCCTCTGTGTAGCAGGATAGAAGAGACGTGAGTAGACCTGCAGACATGACAGAGAAGTATCCCATGTAGCAGGATAGAAGAGAAGTGAGTGGAGCTGCAGACAGTACAGAGAAGTGTCCCCCGTGTAGAAGGATAGAAGAGAAGTGTGTGGAAGCTGCAGACAGTACAGAGAAGTGTCCCCCGTTTAGCAGGATAGAAGAGAAGTGAGTGGGAGCTGCAGACAGTACAGAGAAGTGTCCCCTGTGTTGAAGGATAGAAGAGAAGTGTGTGGAAGCTGCAGACAGGACAGAGAAGTGTCCCCGTTTAGCAGGATAGAAGAGAAGTGAGTGGGTGCTGCAGACATTACAGAGAAGTTCCCCTGTGTAGCAGGATAGAAGAGATGTAAGTGAAACTGCAGACCGTACAGAGAATTGTCCCCATGTAGCAGGATAGAAGGGAAGTGAGTGGGAGCTGCAGACAGGACAGAGAAGTGTCCCCCATGTAGCAGGATAGAAGAGAAGTGAGTGGGAGCTGCAGACAGTACAGAAAAGTGCCCCCGTGTAGCAGATAGAAGGGAAGTGGTTGGAGCTGCAGACAGTACAGAGAAGTGCCACCATGAAGCAGGATAGAAGAAAAGTGTGTGGCCGCTGCAGACTGGACAGAGGAGGATACTAGCCAGAATTACAGGGGGGCAGCAGGAGACCAGCACCGGGGGATCCCCTCCAGGAGAAGCCACTGCTGAAGAGATCACTGGGTGCTGGGTGTCACACACCTGGGTGCTGCTGTGGGGGTCATTCTCATGCTGGGGTGCAGGGGAGAAGCAGAGAGGAGCTTGTAGGAGGATCACATGTAAGAGCCTGGACAAAATATTGCACCTCAACTGCACCTAAAGTAATGTGATTAATAAGAGGCAGAAACTCAACTCATCCCAGATGGTTGTAACTTGTGATAATTCAGGCGTAAAACCAGAACTATCTATATAATGGACGGAAAATCAAGGTTGATAGATCGAAAAGGGGCGGGGCTTCAGGCCCTCCTCAAATAGATTCAAAGAAATGGCAGAACCAAGAGCCCTGCCTGATAGAGGCTCACATAACAGAGCTGGAACGCTGCTATCAAGGTGATGGAAAAAAAGTTCACCATCACAGCTCTTGGTGGGCTGCTATGTGTTTGAATAAATACAGGGGGTACGGAAAGTATTCAGACCCCTTATTTGTTTTTTTTTTTACTTTGTTTTATTGCAGCCAATTGGTAAGATCAAAAACGTTCTTTCAGCAATCTCCGTTAGCTCCATAGAGATGATGGAGCAGAACAGACATGCATAGCCGCCTGCTCCACTCATCTCGGGGAGCGACGAGGGGTCCGACAGAGGTACCCCAGACCCCATAGGTCCTCCCATTCTTGTGATCTGTGGAGGTCTCATCAATGAGACCCCTACCAATCAGCAAGTTAGTTCCTATAACATCTTGGATAGGTTTTTCATCTGCCTCCTCCTTGCAGATCCTCTCCAGTCCCCTCAGGTTGGATGGTGAATGTTGGTGGAAGCCATTTTCAAGTCTCTCCAGAGATTCTCCATTGGGCTTAGGTCCAGACTCTGGCTGGGCTGGACAGGAATTGTCACAGTGTTATTCTGAAGCCTCAGTGTAACGTCCGTGCCAAAAACGTTCCTCTATCCGCAGTTTGCAGATTAGGTGGCGTTAAAGGAACCCTAGAATTTGATTTGATGCATTATGAAGCAAACATACCTTGAGAATGCTGTAGCTACACTGATGCAGGATCATGTCTTGGTTAATCCGTGCGCTGAGTGGTTTTGCTGATAAAACAGATATAACATTATGATAATGAAGCTCTGTCGCTTCTATGGCCGCTTCAGCACTTCTCCTAGCACATTAGTTATTCACTGCAGGAGAAGATGATGTAATCCCTGGGCTGTGCCTGAAGGCAGTATAATCAATTGCTGCACCATCCCCCAGCTGTTGTGCATGAGTGATCCAGCTCAGGTTGATTAGTCATGTCTTGACTAACCTCCATTTGTAATTACAAGCTCCGTGTGTAATGTGTTTAAGTCAGCCACCCTGACCCAATTCAGCTTGGACAGCTTTGGGGGGCTAAGTTTAGGGCTCACTGTCCTGTCTCTCCTCCTGTGCCCCCTTTTCATCCCTACTTAAACACACCTTTGTTAGTTTAGCTGTGTGCTTAGGATCATTGTCTTGTTGTAAGGTTCAGCCGAGTCTGAGGTCCTGAGCCCTACTTGTACTTGGCCGCATTCATCTTTCCTTCCATTGTACCCAGTGGTCCTGTCCCCCCATCCATAGCATGATGCTGCCCCCACCATGTGTCACTGCTGGGATTGTATTTGGCAGGTGATGAGCGGTGCCGGGTTTATTCCACCACTTAAAAAACTTGAGTGCTGCAGAAATTCTTTTGTAACCTTGGCCAGATCTGTGCCTTGCCACAATTTTGTCTCAGAGTTTCTTGGGCAGTTCCTTAGACCTCATGATTCTCATGTGCTCTGACATGCTCTGTGTTTAAGTAAGTAAGTAAACACAACTGCACTCCAATGATGAAGTAGAACCAACTCAAGAAGGATCAGAAGGAAATGGACCGGTTGTGAGTTACATGAGTTACAGCAAAGGGGATGAATACTTTTGACCATGTGATATTTCAATTGTTCTTGTTTAATAAATTAGGAAAAATATCTACATTTCTGGCTGTGTTCTGTCAAGATGGAGGTAATAGATGGAGGCACATTATTTTGGGGCAGAGTGCACATTACTGGGGGCAGAGGGCACATTACTGTGGGGGAAGAGTGCACATTACTGTGGGGGAAGAGTGCACATGACTGGGGGCAGGGGGCACATTACTGGGGAGCAGAGGGCACATTACTGGGAGACAGAGGGCACATTACTGGGGGGCAGAATGCACATTACTGGAGAGCATGGGGCACATTACTGGGGGCAGAGTGCACATTACTGGGGGAAGAGTGCACATGACTGGGTGCAGGGGGCACATTACTGGGGAGTAGAGGGCACATTACTGGCAGGCAGGGGCAACATTACTGGGGGGCAGTGTGCACATTACTGTGGGACAGAGTGCACATTACTGGGGGGAAGAGTGCACATTACTGGGGGGCAGAGTGCACATTACTGGGGGGAAGAGTGCACATTACTGGGGGGGGGGCAGAGGGCACAGTACTGGGGGGGCAGAGTGCACATTACTGAGGGGGCAGAGTACATATTACTGGGGGGGGGGGCAGAGTGCACATTACTGTGGGACAGAGTGCACATTACTGGGGGGAAGAGTGCACATTACTGGGGGGGGCAGAGGGCACATTACTGGGGGGGGCAGAGTGCACATTACTGAGGGGGCAGAGTGTACATTACTGGGGGGGCAGAGGGCACATTACTGGGGGGCAGAGCGTACATTACTGGGGGGCAGCGGGCACATTACTGGGGGCCAGAGGGCATATTACTGGGGGGGCAGAGGGCACATTACTGGGGGGGCAGAGGGCACATTACAGCGGGACAGAGGGCACATTACTGGGGGGCAGAGATCCCATTAGTGGGGGGCAGAGGGCACATTACTGGGGGGGGGGGCAGAGAGCACATTACTGGGGGACAGCGGGCACATTACTGGGGGGGCAGAGGGCACATTACTGGGGGGCAGAGGGCACATTACTGGGGGGGGGGGGGCAGAGGGCACTTTATTGAGCAAAAAAATTACTTTTTTGACCTTACTGATTGGCTGCAATGAATCAAAGAGTAAAAATTAAAAGGGGTTTGATTACTTTCTGTACCCACTGTATGTGATTGATAGACAGATGATAGATATTAGATGGTAGATAAATACAGTAGATAGATAGTAATAAGTCCATTAAACTCGGGGATGCAGAACCATTGGAGCGCACAGTGACTCTGGACTCGGGTCTCCCAGTGACAATGTGCAGGATATTAGGAGCTGGTGGTCACTTCATGAAGCCGATGAGATGATGGAACCAAAGAAATGTCCGGCCATATTTCTGTAGTTGGAGAAAGTGAGGAGGATGTTCCCGTGGTGCTTTCGCTCCATGTTGCCTTTGGGTCAGGATTTCTTTAAAATGCAGGAATATTTCACTTTGAAAAGATTCCTCCTGTGTGATGATGGCACCAGCCCAAATTGTATATTGTAGCCTCAACCAATCATGAGACAATGGGGGTAATTTGGATGAGAGGAGGGGAGGGGGAGGCCCGCGTTGCGTTCCAGGCCTCTTTTGTTGTAGGACTTGGACATCCTCTGTAATTACCAACCCGTTATTATACAAAACTTCCAAGCAACAAAACCCTTCCCGCTCCTCCGCTCCTTTCTGTAATTTCAGGATAATTATATAATTTCTGGGAGTTTTGGGTTTTTTGTGTGTTTTGCTTTGCGGTTGGATTAAAAATATAGGCAATGCACAAAGTGTATAAAATCCACCACGGTCTGTGCTCAACCTCCGGAGAACATCAACCAAATACCAGAAAGATAACAACTCAGCACAAGGGTCCAATACACACAGATGGGGACAATACAATATATATGTGTTGTATTACTCTCTCTCTATATATATAATATATATATATATATATATATATATATATATATGATTCATTATGAAGAACGTGTCCCAGAAATCCTAAATCTGGCGCACCCTGCACACTACACCGGCGCATAGTGCAGTTTACACTGTTTTTAGGAATTCTAATCTCTAGAAAGTTCTGGTGTACTAGCCAATAATGAGCCTGCATCGACACCAACTAATTTATACATAAAAAGAATTATAATACATGAATATTCATACATCTCAATCATGCTGGGTCCACTCCAGCAAGATTTCCAGTTCTTGAATTTAGCAATGACCCAACTCTGTGACATTACAGAGTCCTTCTGGGAGAACGCTCATATTGTGGTTCAGACCTGCAGCAAACAAGGAATCCATAAAAAAATAATGGGTCCTCCTAGTATCAATGGGGTTACTCTACCCCTCCATGTCTCATCATTACTGGTGGTTGGGTACAGATATGGAGAACTATGAGGTCGCTTGGGTTCAACACCCACTGATGGGTTTGTAGTTGTACAACTGGGGGACTACCTACTGTTTTTCCACTGTGGTCTTCGGCTCTAGATCTGGGGGTCCAATTTCAATGTTCTCTACTTTTGGTTTTACTAAATAATTTTCCTATCGGAGCATGAAATGTGATCACAGCCTAAGGTGACGCTATAGGAGACAGCTTATAGCCTGACTACAGACCCCATTACCCTTCATTATGAATCATTGTGGTTTGTTCTCGTGATGGAAACAGTTAAACAAAAAGTTGCGGCACTTAAATTCCGGCAACAGCTTGTGAAGCTATGGCTCATCGGCAGATGTTCCATAACCATGGCTGATGGCTCAATTTGTCTTTTAGTATTTGGAATTTAACAACATGGAGATGTTGTAGAGACATAAGTGACTCATCTGTAGACTTCTCCCGAGCATTAGCCATTAGAGAGCATCAATGTGACATGAAGCTGGTCTCGTGGAGTACACCAGAAGAGAACAACGGGACACTGAAAACTTATTGATGGATATATATGTAAAGTGTTAGAAGAATAATCCCAGAAGAGGACTTGACATGTCTACCTAACTATTGGTCATCTACTTTTTTAGGCCATGAATACTTCTAAGAAGGTCTACCTACCGATAGTCCTACACTGATATAAGAATGTAACAAATTACTGTTTCCAAGAAGGAATCCTGAGATATCTATCTACCAACGGCAAACCTATGATCTAAAGGTCTAGGCCACAATCTTCTGGTCATCTACTCTTGTAGGCCATAGCTGTTTCTGAGAAGGTCGACCTACTGATAGCCCAACAATGACCAATGATGCAAATACTTATAATGACTGTTTCCAAGAAGGAACCCTTAGATATAGACTTACCATCTTCTCAGATATAATACCAGGGTATAGGTCTACTCTTGTAGGCCATGAATGTTTCTAAAAAGGTCTACCTACTCATAGCCCAACAATAATCTTAGGATGAAAGACATTACAGTTCACAAGAAAGCCCCTTGGGATATACCGCATATCTACCAAGTCCTCACCTATGATCTCAGGGTATAAGTTTCTAAGAAGCGACCCTGATATGTCCACCTACTGACCAGTCATCTATGAGTTAAGCATGTCATCTATTAAGGTTTTCTGAGATGTCTACCTATCAGCCATGGTTACAAGCCATGACTGCTCCGAAAAATCTACTAAGCGAGTTCTTCCCACCAACAGCCCAACTATGATCTGAGGTTGAAAGTCATGGCATGGCACAATGAGATGTTTCCCTACGGTGTGGCCGTAGAAGGGTGTAAGCCATGATGGTTTCTTAGAAGGTCTACCTACTGACCAGTCATCTATGATCTGAGGATGAAAGTCATGGCATGGCTCACTGAGATGTTTCCCTACGGTGTGGCCATAGAAGGTTGTAAGCCATGATGGTTTCTTAGAAGGTCTACGTACTGAATGGTCATCCTCAATCTTCAACTATGACAGTTCATAAGAAGGTACCGTGAGATTTCCACTGTTCATCTAAGGTCTTAGAGTGTAAGGTATGAAGTTAGCCTAAACGACCTACCGATTGCCCCTGTATGACCTAAGGATCAAAGTCATGACTGTTTCTAAGAATGTAGACTGAGATGTCTACCACCGAACTGTCCATCTATGGTCTATGGATACAAGAACTTTCTTTATACAAATGTTCTATGAGAAGTCTATCCGGTGATTATGAACCTGTGATCTAAGGGTGTAGGCCATGAATGTTGCATGAAAGCGGCGGTGGTGTCTCCTCACAGATAGGTAGACAGTACAGTCTAGGCCATATCACCGGCAGCAGATGAATATTTATGTGGAGGGTGATCGGCACTCGGGGCACAGCCTGGATTAGAATGACCGGGTTACCGCCAGGGATAATAACACGTTACAAGTCTCATTGCTATAGAAACGGCGCAAGTTGCAATTTTAACAATGTGTATCCAATCAGGAAAGAAAATTGGATTGTTTGGTTTTTAGCGTTAAAGGGGTTTGGGCATGAAAGAAAATTCTCAAACAAATAAACAATAAAGATCATATTAACCCCTTACTTTACAATGTTATTGCTGTTTTAGCTCCTATCAGTCAGTGATGGTCAGTGTAAGATTCCTGAGTGTGAGTGGGGACTCGCTGAGCAGACACTTCATGATCCCTGTGTTCTGTGAGATGCTGTGTGCTGACAATGTGCTTAGAGTATCAGGGTCCGGGGTTATATACACTTTTATTTCGCTTCTGAACATTCACTTGTATCTGACACATAGAAAGAGAGATGAGACAGATCAGAGATGAGATGATGAGATCTGTGAGATGCATATAACACACAATAACACTGTCACCTCTGCTACATCTCAGCTCTGCTGTGCCTCTCTCCCCCGAATAAAAAATGTGTCTGCCTGTAGCTTGTAGTTCTCTTGCTGGCAGGAAGTGAGTGTCAGTGTATCAGTGTCAGCTCATCCTAGAATGCAGGGGGAGGGGCTGCTGCACGGAGAGAGAAGCTCAGCTGCACACTGTCAGGCAAGACAGCTGTCGACCCTAAAGTCAGAAGATCCAGGGTCGGTTCCAGGGGCAAATGAAATTGTGTACAGCAGAACTGATAGAGACAAGTTGGACTTATATCTGTGAAGTGATGTTTTTTTTGTTAATAACAGTGACTTAGAGAATGTGATTTTGTGTTATCCTTAGTATATTTAAGAAACTTGTCTCTGTGGGAGGAAAACCCCTTTAATCACAACATAAACGTCTCGCAACGACTTTACTATCTGAAATCACTCACACACAATACTACACGACCTAATAGTAAATAGTCGAGACAAATGGAAGGTTGGGGGAGGGGCCCAGCTTAGCAAAAAACGGTTTACGGCAATTTTTTTATTGTTGTCTTAGGAACACAATTTTGCCGTATAAAAGTATTTGTAAATAAAAGAAAAAATAAAGTGATATCTTCCCCAAAATAGAACCGATAATGCCAGATAATGCCCATTTTTGATCTGATATCTCAGTCCCCCAGAAAATGATTAACATTTGGATCAAGTTTTTTGTTTGTATTTTTTTGTTTCAAGCCCAACAAAAACTTATGAAACCAATAATCAATAACTGGTTTCATTTTTCGTAGCTTTTTAAGTGTTGATGTCTAACTGAGATTTTTTTTGTTGTTGTTTTGTCTAAGTAATACATTAACTGTAATCAGTGTCGGACTGGCCCACCAGAGTCCCAGAGGATCCTCCGGTGGGCCCTGGCTCAACCCAATACCTGCTGTAACCTGAAATCCATGCAAAAAAAAAAAAACCTGATCAGAGCATTATAGAAGTTTTAGATTTTTCGCTATTTTGCCTTGATTTTAAATGGATTTCTCAACCAAACCGAAATTTTAACAATTTAGCATTTAAATTTTTTATTATTATTTTTTATTATTATTTTTTTTGTTCAAAACCAACAAAGTATTCAAGCAATTTCATTTTCAAACTTTTTTGCTTTACATGTTTTTGCCACCGGAGTTGAGATCTTGGTCCAAAAAAAAAAAAAAAAAACTGATTAAAATTTACGGTGAATTAATTTTCAATGTTTATAATTTGTGCGTCGTTTTCGAAATTATAAATGATCTGTGATCACAGCCCATATAAAAAACATAAAAATATATAATATATTTCTATGACTTTTTTTCGTTGTTTTGTGTAAGCTGAGCTCTCAGTCCAACAAAAACAGATAAAAACATCTTGGAAAAAAACTTTTGTATTTTTAATTGTTTTGTCTTACGTGTAAGTTACCTGAGATCTCAGCTGAAGAAATTTTTTATTAATTCACTTTTTTTTTCCTAGTTGTTTCGTCTTCGTCATGAGCTTTGAGATTTTTAAGAGGCTGATTAAAAAAACGATTAGCAAAAAAAAAAGAAAAAAAACTTTTTTTTAAATGTTATTTTGTTTTCCCAGCCCGTGGAGTCTATGAGATGATGGTGTTAATAGGACTGTGATTCGATCCGTCAGTAATGGCCCGTGTCGGGTCTGCGCGCCTCTGACAGCTCCATTTTTTAGGATGTATTTATGGCGTGTTTTTGCCGCGCTCGCTGCCCGCATTGCGGAGTGTAATTGAGCACTTTAGAGCCGTCTTCCTTCAAGCTCCATTAATTGATTTTATTTGTATATTCTCTCTGGGGTTACGGTTTAAAAAAAAATAAAAAATTCTGAAACCAAAAATTAATATTTTACGTTTCCGTCTGACAAGTAATTTTTTTTTGCTTTTTTCAAATTTTCTTTGTGTTTTTTTTTTCTACAATTTCTTTGATCCCTTTTGATTCCCTTTCCTTTGATCTGCATAATACTGCACTGCCCCCAGTGGGTCAGGAGTAGGGATGAGCGGACCAGTTCAAGTTGGGTTCGGCTTTGGTTACCCAACGCCACCGGTTACACCCACCAACCATGTTGCCATTGTTCCTGAGGATTGTCGCTCATGGTGATGTCATCTGGGAGCAGGCTCGGACTAGCCCACTGGAAAACAGATGAATCTACCGGTGGGCCCCGAGCTAGGTGGGCCCCAAGGCTCTGCATGTATTTCACAAAGAAATTCAGCATTTTAACCATCACATATATTCATATTATAAGTTATAGGCAGGAGCCTGTCAGCAGGTTACTGACAGGGGCCCCAGAACCAAAAAGTCCAAGGCAAGGGCTAGGAAGTGCATAAGTTTCCGATAATAAATTGTACCGGTAGACCATAGACATCCCAGTCCGACCCTGTCCGGGGAGTAAGGATCCAAAAGTAAAGAGTTCACACCCACGATCTGGCTGAAGCCCCGACTCGGGTTTGGGTTCTGGGACCTCGAACCTGCAATATTCAGCATGGACCCCAACATTGTGATTCGGGTCCACTCATCACCGGTCAGGAGGAGTCAACCTCATAAAATCTGGAGCCTCCAAAGGGCTAATTCAAAAATACAACCGTGTAACTTTGAGTCGGGTGTAATTTGCATGTTTAGACGGTAGAATGGCTTCACGATGGGCGTGGAATACTTGATTTGCCAGTCACATGACAACAGTGATTGGTGCCTGTTTTACACTTTTTTAAAAAAAATACTGGGAAATTTTTGAAAAATTTTTGAGATATGTACTGTAACTGTACTGTAGATAGAGTATGACTTATTGGCTCCACAATACAAAACCCTACAAAACAAAGGCGGGGCAAGTGCGGGGACCTCCAACCCTCAACACACCAGAAGTGATGATGTCACCTGACTGCTCAGCCAATCACTGAAGTTGGTGATCACGTGCTGTTCCGTTACGTGTCACATGATCTATAGATGTGATGTCATTACTTTCCTGGTTGTTTAGGGGACCATTACCTGGAATGTAGTAATAGATGGTACTACGTAGCGGTACAATGTAAAATGTGGATGACGGTATTATCTTTGTAGCCAAATCAAACTATTCTGCTAGACAAGTCAGTGTTAAGAATTGTATATAGCGGTATTATTTGAGTACTTTATAGCAATTTTACACAGAAACTACAGCGGTAAAGGGGAAATACTGCATTTCAATGGATTGTGTTAGATGGTAAAGGTCGTAAACGGCGTATTTTTTGGGGAATACTACTATAAGGTAGTAGTGTGTGAACTGTGTATGGTAGTATTATCTCAGCACCACATTGCAGTATTATGTGGAGTCCATATGGTAGCAGTATGTGGAGACCATATAGAACAAAATGATGACAGATCTTTATCGGGACTGGGACAGTAATAGTATATACTGTGTGGTTTTACTATTGTATGTAATGGAAGTATTATAGAAGCACAATATATATGTATTATTTAAAACAACACATGGTAGCATTATGTGTGACAATATGTTACAATTAAGTAAGATCTTTTAGTGGATATTATTTGAACAATAATATTAATAGGACACTAGTGGTATGATGTTAAGCACTATATAGCAGTATTTTTAAGCACCATATAGCAGTATTTTTAAGCACTATATAGCAGTATTTTTAAGCACCATATAGCAGTATTTTTAAGCACTATATAGCAGTATTTTTAAGCACTATATAGCAGTATTTTTAAGCACCATATAGCAGTATATAGAAGCACTATATAGCAGTATATAGAAGCACTATATAGAAGTATTTTTAAGCACTATATAGCAGTATTTTTAAGCACTATATAGCAGTATTTTAAGCACTATATAGCAGTATTTTAAGCACTATATAGCAGTATTTTTAAGCACTATATAGCAGTATTTTTAAGCACTATATAACAGTATTTTTAAGCACCATATAGCAGTATATAGAAGCACTATATAGCAGTATATAGAAGCACTATATAGAAGTATTTTTAAGCACTATATAGCAGTATTTTTAAGCACTATATAGCAGTATTTTAAGCACTATATAGCAGTATTTTAAGCACTATATAGCAGTATTTTTAAGCACTATATAGCAGTATTTTTAAGCACTATATAACAGTATTTTTAAGCACTATATAGCAGTATTTTTAAGCACTATATAGAAGTATTTTAAGCACTATATAGCAGTATTTTTAAGCACTACATAGCAGTATTTTAAGCACTATATAGCAGTTTTAAAGCACTATATAGCAGTATTTTTAAGCACTACATAGCAGTATTTTTAAGCACTATATAGCAGTATTTTTAAGCACTATATAGTAGTATTTTAAGCACTATACAGCAGTTTTAAAGCACTATATAGCAGTATTTTTAAGCACTACATAGCAGTATTTTTAAGCACTATATAGCAGTATTTTTAAGCACTACATAGCAGTATTTTTAAGAACTACATAGCAGTATTTTTAAGCACTATATAGCAGTATTTTTAAGCACTACATAGCAGTATTTTTAAGCACTACATAGCAGTATTTTTAAGCACTACATAGCAGTATTTTTAAGCACTATATAGAAGTATTTTAAGCACTACATAGCAGTATTTTTAAGCACTACATAGCAGTATTTTTAAGCACTATATAGAAGTATTTTAAGCACTATATAGTAGTATTTTAAGCACTATATAGCAGTATTTTTAAGCACTACATAGCAGTATTTTTAAGCACTATATAGCAGTATTTTTAAGCACTACATAGCAGTATTTTTAAGAACTACATAGCAGTATTTTTAAGCACTATATAGCAGTATTTTTAAGCACTACATAGCAGTATTTTTAAGCACTACATAGCAGTATTTTTAAGCACTACATAGCAGTATTTTTAAGCACTATATAGAAGTATTTTAAGCACTATATAGTAGTATTTTAAGCACTATATAGCAGTATTTTTAAGCACTACATAGCAGTATTTTTAAGCACTACATAGCAGTATTTTTAAGCACTATATAGAAGTATTTTAAGCACTATATAGCAGTTTTAAAGCACTATATAGCAGTATTTTTAAGCACTACATAGCAGTATTTTTAAGCACTACATAGCAGTATTTTTAAGCACTACATAGCAGTATTTTAAGCACTATATAGCAGTATTTTTAAACACTATATAATAGTATTTTTAAGCACTACATAGCAGTATTTCTAAGTACTATATAGCAGTATTTTGTGGAAGCTACATGGCAACATTAGCTAGAAAATACATCAAAATATTCTGCTAGACATTTCAGTATTACACATTATTTGGTCACTATAATGTAGAGCTAAGTGAACTCTATATAGCGGTATTATTTTAGTACTATATAGAAGTATTACACATAAACTACAGGGCACCATTAAAGGGGAATTATTTCAATGGTTTGTGTTAGATTGTAAAGGTTTATTGCATGGGCAATGCTTAATATGTGGTAGCACCATGTCACTTGTATATAGAGTTATCTTAGCACTATATGACGGTATTTTATCAGCTAAAATCTAAATAAATGTCTAAAGATAGTTTTGCTATTCGTCCCCAATTAATTGCAAAATCAAAGAAATCCTCCCCCCCCCCCTTTTGCTTTCTGACATCATTGCCCTGAAGGCTGACAATCTACTTACTTATGGTAATTATATTCGTAAACAAGGTGCGGATCCAGAGCCACGGGGATCGGGATAATGACAAATCCTTCTTGGCCAATGCTGAATGATCCCGTCCCGTCCCCCTCAGAAGTCATCCATCAGATGGAGATTGGATTGCCGCACATTTACTCGCAATTTTACGGATGCAATATTATTGCCTGATGTTAAAATAAAGACTAAGCTTCATTCATAATTAGCGGATTTGCATATCATTTGCAATAATTTGCATAATATCTGGATATCCGGTGCGGTCGCGCTGACTGGTGGTACACAGCGTTGTCGTCCTCTGGATTATCTCAATCCCCTTATTATCCGTCTAATATCTTGGACTAAGCCAAAGACAAGGCCAATAATGGGAGAGGTTTAATTGCATTGTAATAGTTTGTCAAGGAGCCTTGTGGGGGCGTTGCTGCGCTGGGTGGGGATTGGCTATGTATTGTCCCTGGAGAGATGTGTAATCAGACCTCTGTGTATGTTGTTAGTAGCAGCAGGACTGTGATATATGGATTTATATTCCAGGATTGTAGTTTCTCCAAGTGCACTGGGGTTGTGTCCTCACACTGCTGTGCTCTGTGCTCTCTGCAGCCATTGTTATGTATTGTCCCTGGAGAGATGTGTAATCATACCTCACACTACTGTACTCTGTGCTCTCTGCAGCCAGTGTTATATACTGTCCCTGGAGAGATGTGTGATCATACCTTACACTGCTGTGCTCTGTGCTCCCTGCAGCCAGTGTTATGTACTGTCCCTAGAGAGATGTGTAATCAGGCCTCACACTGCTGTGCTCTGTGCTCCCTGCAGCCAGTGTTATGTATTGTCCCTGGAGAGATGTGTAATCAGACCTCACACTGCTGTGCTCTGTGCTCTCTGCAGCCAGTGTTATGTATTGTCCCTGGAGAGATGTGTAATCACACCTCACACTGCTGTGCTCTGTGCTCTCTGCAGCCAGGGTTATGTATTGTCCCTGGAGAGATGTGTAATCAGACCTCACACTGCTGTGCTCTGTGCTCCCTGCAGCCAGTGTTATGTATTGTCCCTGGAGAGATGTGTAATCAGACCTCACACTGCTGTGCTCTGTGCTCTCTGCAGCCAGTGTTATGTATTGTCCCTGGAGAGATGTGTAATCAGACCTCACACTGCTGTGCTCTGTGCTCTCTGCAGCCAGTGTTATATACTGTCCCTGGAGAGATGTGTAATCAGACCTTACACTGCTGTGCTCTGAGCTCCCTGCAGCCAGTGTTATGTACTGTCCCTAGAGAGATGTGTATTTAGACCTCACACTGCTGTGCACTGTGCTCTCTGCAGCCAGTGTTATGTATTGTCCCTGGAGAGATGTGTAATCAGACCTCACACTGCTGTGCTCTGTGCTCTCTGCAGCCAGTGTTATGTATTGTCCCTGGATAGATGTGTAATCAGACCTCACACTGCTGTGCTCTGTGCTCTCTGCAGCCAGTGTTATGTATTGTCCCTGGAGAGATGTGTAATCAGACCTCACACTGCTGTGCTCTGTGCTCTCTACAGCCAGTGTTATGTATTGTCCCTGGAGAGATGTGTAATCAGACCTCACACTGCTGTGCTCTGTGCTCTCTGCAGCCAGTGTTATGTATTGTCCCTGGATAGATGTGTAATCAGACCTCACACTGCTGTGCTCTGTGCTCTCTGCAGCCAGTGTTATGTATTGTCCCTGGAGAGATGTGTAATCAGACCTCACACTGCTGTGCTCTGTGCTCTCTGCACCCAGTGTTATGTACTGTCCCTGGAGAGATGTGTAATCAGACCTCACACTGCTGTGCTCTGTGCTCTCTGCAGCCAGTGTTATGTATTGTCCCTGGAGAGATGTGTAATCAGACCTCACACTGCTGTGCTCTGTGCTCTCTGCACCCAGTGTTATGTACTGTCCCTGGAGAGATGTGTAATCAGACCTCACACTGCTGTGCTCTGTGCTCTCTGCAGCCAGGGTTATGTATTGTCCCTGGAGAGATGTGTAATCAGACCTCACACTGCTGTGCTCTGTGCTCTCTGCAGCCAGTGTTATGTACTGTCCCTGGAGAGATGTGTAATCAGACCTCACACTGCTGTGCCCTGTGCTCTCTGCAGCCAGTGTTATGTATTGTCCCTGGAGAGATGTGTAATCAGACCTCACACTGCTGTGCTCTGAGCTCTCTGCAGCCAGTGTTATGTACTGTCCTTAGAGAGATGTGTAATCAGACCTCACACTGCTGTGCTCTGTGCTCTCTGCAGCCAGTGTTATGTATTGTCCCTAGAGAGATGTGTAATCATACCTCACACTGCTGTGCTCTGTGCTCTCTGCAGCCAGTGTTATGTATTGTCCCTAGAGAGATGTGTAATCAGACCTCACACTGCTGTGCTCTGTGCTCTCTGCAGCCAGTGTTATGTATTGTCCCTGGAGAGATGTGTAATCAGACCTCACACTGCTGTGCTCTGTGCTCTCCGCAGCCAGTGTTATGTATTGTCCCTAGAGAGATGTGTAATCAGACCTCACACTGCTGTGCTCTGTGCTCTCCGCAGCCAGTGTTATGTATTGTCCCTAGAGAGATGTGTAATCAGACCTCACACTGCTGTGCTCTGTGCTCTCCGCAGCCAGTGTTATGTATTGTCCCTAGAGAGATGTGTAATCAGACCTCACACTGCTGTGCTCTGTACTCTCTGACCTCACACTGCTGTGCTCTGTGCTCTCCGCAGCCAGTGTTATGTATTGTCCCTGGAGAGATGTGTAATCAGACCTCACACTGCTGTGCTCTGTACTCTCTGACCTCACACTGATTAGCTGCTGATAATTTCCCTATTTAACACTTTTCCTTATAGACAATATGGGTTTTCACTAGAATGTGAGCTGAGCTGCAATTACTCATTTCGGCCACTACCCAGTGATTGGCGCTGTTTGCTCTATGTTCCATATTCAGATCAGTGGGTGGAGGGGTGTTTGGCCCCAATCTTATCCTAACGAGAGTCTTTAGCCTGAAAACTTTTTGAATTTATGTCCGGACTCCAGAGCGGGACCTTTGTCCATCATCCGATGGCTGATGAGGAGTCTTGTAGGAGGATATTAGTCTCTCCCTTCTTACAGCAGGTTAGACCAGGACTCCCGACCTTACACGCCGGAGGACACATTTCAAGGTCGCGCCTTCCTCCCGTCTCTATCCGATTGTTTATTTACATTGGGTCTCGGCTATTGATTGTTCTGCCGGTTCCCTCGGGTCGGGATTGATTGTATGACAGTCCGCGGATGAAAAAGATAACAGGCGCTTTACATTACTGAGTGCTGAATATTCATGAGGATCTTTAAAGCCGTCCTCTATGGCTGATTGCGGGGGGGGGGGGGGGGGGTTTCGCAGATGAAGATGAATTGATTTGGTCTGAAACGCTTTTCAAACACATTAGTCTCTAAGATATTTCCAGCCGGGATTGCCCTTTAAGGGTTCACATACTTCTAGGACACTTATATCACCCCCATGGTGAGCAGAGGGAGGGGAGGCAAGAGATGGAACGCCATTACATGAGGCTGAAGATGACAGTGATTTAAGCATTTAGATTTTTTTTGAGAAATTTTAAAATATTCAATCATTTTTATAGGAATTTTCTAAGATACGAATCCGAACTTAATGGAAGGGACTAATGGCAATAATCTGATCACAAAGTGTCTACATGTTGGGACCTTCCCAATCAGATTTAATCAGAAGAAAACTCAGAACTAAGTGTTTAGTTTCCCTGCAGTGCCCCCGCTGGAGAATAAAAGTATTACACAATGTCCATTCACATCAATAGGTTTTTTGTGTAATACAGGACAGGACGGGTCCTCAAGTACCAGAGATGGATTTTACATCAATTCCTTATCGTGGACAAGATTATTAAAGGGTTTGCCCACCAATGCAACAAGATAGAGGATAAGCCGGAGGGGTCACCACTATGAGCTTTGTATGGACATGTATAGAGAGTGACCTTGTGGGTTGAGATGATCATTGGAGAGAGAAGCCACTGGGTTGGTTCACATGAGGGGGGTGAGTTTTCATGTAGGGATGAGAGACCTGATTCTGCCTAAGACAAAGACCCAAGTCCAGTAAGTATCCACTGGAAAGGTGAGGGAGGTCCTATGGCTTCAGGACTCAGTGGGTATCTGGCTATAAAAAGCGAGAAAGCATGTTAGGCGTGGCACCAGATGCTGTGAGGTGGAAGTAAAAGCCACAGGGGTGACAGCCATCAGTAGATGTGGTACCACACACCACACAATGGGGCACATTTACTTACCGTCTCGTTGACGTCGCCGATCCGGAATGTCTGACGAGGATTCGGGTGGGCCGCGATTCACTAAGATCGTGCTTCCAATTTTCTGCTGAGGTCCACCGGAGATCACCTTCTTCTTCCCGGTGCATGTGAGTGTTGATCTTGCGACACAATTTGGTTTTTAAATTCCGCAGTTTGTCCGAATCAGTCGGGTTGTCCCACGACCACGCCCCCGATTTGTGTCGCATGAAAGCCAGCGCCGAAGCTCCACAATCCGATCACGTGCACCAAAAATGTTAGCCAATTTGGCGCAAAATGGAAAAATTCTGGAAACCTGACGGAAATGCGTCCAACGGACCCTTAGTAAATGTGCCCCAATCTGTACATCAATGGAAGCTGAGATCCTACATCCATCTCCCATCCCTACCTCCAACACAACGACATAGGCAATGACTAAGTCCTGGTTCTCCACCAAGATTGTGACCTTAACCATGATCGAGCAATAAGTACAAAGACTCCCAACCTTCACGTCACAACACCGGTTCCTCTTCACTATATTTCACATTTCTGTGGTAGTGGCACGGAGATAAACATCTCAGATGTGAGAAGGGACAAAAAATGATGGTTTGCAAAGCAACTAAACTGGACCAAAGCTTTCCCCATATATCTTATATAGAATTAGCTAAACGAGGGGGAAGAGAATTTGCTTTCTACACTGGACAACCCCTTAAGAGTAGACTGTTCAGTGAGATCAAGCCTAGAATTTATCCCGAAGACTATCTCATGTTCATCTTCAATTTCCTCATCCTTAAAAAAATATTTTAACTCTGCCGTAGGGTCCGTCCATTGATCCAACAGAAGTATCTGCAGTGCAACCTCCAACACATTGATGAACATCTTGGCCAAGTTTTGGGTTTCCACCGAGACCTTGACCTTCAGAATGATGAAGTCATAAACGCGGATCCTCCATGTCACATCACCGTTTCCTCTTCACTATATGTAACAGGGAGACATTTTTCGGTGGCGGTGCAGAGATGGACTTCCCAGATGTGAGAATGGATGAAAAATTTGGATTTGGAAAGAAACAATAGTGGACCAAAGCTGGGATATGCTTTGGGATATCGGTGGGCAAAACTCTCTAATTTAGAAGTTGGGTTTTCTACACTGGACCACCGTAGAGTGTTCATTGATATGAAGCCTAGCATTTATACTCAATTATTTGTTAAAAGTCTATTTTCAAAGATTACTTTAACTCATTCCCTTCCACAAAATCTATTCATCCATAAAACAGAAGTTTCTCCAATGGAGCCACCACCACATTGATGTAGACCATGGCCAAGCTTTGGGTTTCCACCGAGACCTTGACCTTCAAAATGCCGAAGCAATAAAACATCCGTACTCTATGTCACATGACTGATTCCTCTTGACTATATTTCACAGGGAGACATTTTTGGTGACGGCAACGAGATGGACTTTTTTAGATTTGAGAATGGAAGGAACATTCCGGTTCACCACCGAAGATCCTCTGCTTAACATGCGTCGCGGAATCAATTTTCTACTTAAACTCCATCCTGTTTTTTTTCGTCTGCCGTAAATCACAGCACTTATCATTTCTATGCCATTCCTTCTCTCAGTATCTCAGGGCTCCTCTCCGACTATACATTATACCGCTATCCCATCATTATATATAACTCCGTTAATCTTATTTACTGAGGCTTTCAGGGCTTCTCTCCATTCCGAGCCTTACAAGACAAATCTGCCTGCAAATACTCTTATGCCGCTGTTGGCTTTTTATTATACACAATAAAGAGATTGTTCCATCAAGAATATGTCAATCTATAAAATTAAAATTATGCTTATGAGCGCTCATGTCAAAAGGACCCCAAATTTAAGCTGGCGCGCTCCATCTTGTTGACTGTCTGGCTGCACTTTGGGAGATTTATGGCAACGCCTGCTGTCGCCTGCAAAGAGAAGATATTAGATCTGTCACAGAAGCTTGACAAGGGTGCGGACCCTCTCCACGACCCCCGGCCCGACCTTTCCTGCTCATGTAGATTAAAACTGACTGCGAGTACGGAATTAATCAGGTAAACTGTTGGGTTAAAGGGAAAGTCGAAAACGTGGAAGCCATTATGGATATGGTGGGATTCTGGACCTGCTCTACTTCTCGGTGAGACACAAAATGTCCAATTATCTTGGTTCAAAATGGAGGGAAACCTTAAAAGTCAATGGGATTCATGGTTGGAGCAGTGGATCATTACAACATGAAAGATAATTGGATCTGAAGACATAACAATTGTACCTATTGGTCTTTCCCCAGAAAAATATCAGGGTGCATTGGAAGCCTCAAAATGTCCATAAACCAAATTTAATCAAGGCCAAAAAATTAATCTATATCCAATGTTTGCTACAAGTTTGATGGAACAAAAATTAAGTCTAATTAATTGATGGCTGATTTTTTTTTTATTGGGGGATTGGCCGCCTCTGGAAGAATCCTGTGAAATATGCAAATAAATTTTCAAGGATATTTCCCAGAAACCCCTTGTAGAGCATCAATGGCTCTAAATCTCCACATGCCTACAAGGCAGTCTTCAATGGCAAAGTTTTCATAAGAGGAAATCTTATTGCCTGTCGCTAGTCAAAAGCCTCTCACTCAGCCAAACCCGTTCCCTACACTGTACTGAAGAGGTGCAACCACATCAAAACTGCATTGTCTACATTTGGGAATCTATTTCTTTTTGGATTAGATATGCTGGTTTGTCTTAAATCCCACATCATGTAGGCTTCCTGAAGGTCATGCTTGATGGTAAAGGGGCTGCCTTACTAGTTTTCCCTGTCCCATCCTGGAAAATGTATTTGCATATTTCCCAGAATCCCTAGTGGAGTATCAATGGCTATAAGTCTTCACTTGCCTGTAAGGTGGCCTTAATTAGCTCCGTAAGTAGAACTTTATTCCTGATTCCGAAGACACTTTCTTCCCGCTCCCCATTTTAGCTTCCCCTACGAATCTATAGGAAGGGGCTAAACCTGACTGCCCCTTCCCAACATTTACTTGTATCTACTATAGAGGTGGAATGGTAGCCACAAGAGTTTCTGGACCTTGACACTCCTAGAATACTGAGGTTTCCAGAGATTATACCCCTACCTAATGCATGGATTGATCATCTATAAGGGGATCAATCTGGCATCATATTAGAATATTCCGATATATTCTCTGATCCTGAGGCTGCACCACGTGATCATCGAAACGTTTTCCCATGCATCGCTCTATGTTCTCTCCCCATATAGGATCAAATCAAGGGAATATCCTCAAGGAACTGTCTAAGAATCCTTCAAATCTTCTTATTCTAAGAGTCACATTTTCCTTATCAACGCCTGGTAAATTAATCCCCCGCCGAGGCGGAATTTACGGCATATCCCGAGTCATTATTGATGCAAAAGCTCAACAATATCAGAACGCTCCGGCAAACCTGTGAAATTAGCAGTTTCCGTGAGAAAGAGTTGGTATCCACCCAAAATATTGTTTTCTCAAATGACACAGAATGCCACCGACACAGTGTAACAAATGCCGGAACATATGGGCTCGGCGCAGATTGCGGACAGACATTTTCATGTAAATTCCCTCCATTTTTCTCATGCTGTTTATTTTTATGAACGCAGAACTAATTTCTCTTCTAAAAAAAACAACAATCTTATACTCCAGGCACCTATAAAGCTCCGCGCCGGCTCCCAAACACTACACAGCAGATCCCTCTATAGAAGGATATGGAATCTATATAATATACGGAAAAACATTTAGAAATATTCTCATCTATTTGGGTTCTTTATTGAATCTTATAACAATCAGAATTGGGAGAGACCCCTAGAGCTTCAAATCCAAATTGGACCCTCAACCGCACCCTCAAAGCCTTCACTTATTGATAACATTCTGCAGATTATGAGTTTTATGCTCCAGAGCTCCCCCTAGAGGAGGCTACAGGTTATCGAAATTTAGAATCTGCTTCCATAACTGTACAAGGAGCCAATGTTCTGACCACAACAGAGATTCATATAGAAAACAGAGAATTTTGGAAATATTTCATTACTTTTTAAGTTGCAGACATTAAATAAAACCCATTTGTTACATTCCAATGAGCTATAACACCACCTATTGTTACTTTATAAAGACTTGGGAGCATGTCACTAGCGTGTTCAACACTGAACGTCCAACCTTCTCAGGTAGAGTATACAATACACATTCTAGCATTCCCTCTCCTTTGTTAAAATCACCCATTTGCCTTCAAAGCACAAAAAAACCCATACGCAAAATACTGAGAAGGGTCACTTTTTGAATGAGACTCTAAAAGGTGCATCACTTCAGACACCATTGTCTTGAGCTCTATAGCACCTATGGTTCTGGTGTCATTTTATAGTTGTGAATTTCAGCTTTCAAATCCCTGACCATGTCTTTTTGATATCTTATGAAAGTTATGATTCACATCTTTAAAATGACACCAGAAGGATGGTACTAGCTGCCAAAGAGAACAAGACAGGGTTCTCTGCAGTAATGCTCCCTCTTCAGCCTCTAAAAGAAACTCATTTAAGAGCCTCTCCATCCTTCATGGAGGGTGCTGTGATTTCATGTGATCAGATGTATACATGGGGTAGATTTTGCAAATGTTAGTGGGTAAAGGACCCTAAATTACACTGCCCTGTAGTGAGAGGTTGCCTTTAAGGTGCACACTCCCTTTTTAATGACCTGGATTTGAGTTCACAACTATTGTCATTATGATGGGGCTGGTGTCAGGACTAATAAAGCTTCAATCACAGAAAATTGTAAGGAAACACGAGCTGTACACAAGACGTCAGTCTCTTACTGTGACCCAGCGGAGAGCGAGAATAATTCATCATTACCTGCAAAAGAAGAAAAGAAAAGCCTATAAGTGCAATGTATATAATACCGTCATATAGCATCAAATCAGCGATACAAAGTATAAGCTCAGTGTCCATCAATGTGAAGCTAACACGTTCCATAAGGCTGCGTGTGGGGGAAAAAATGTGCATGATTGACATCTCGCTAAACCGTTAAATACAGGGTCTGCGTTGCGCCTCCGGAGCTGGCTGCCATGTTTGGAGGTTGGCACAGAGCTCAGTAATCTGTGCCCGTGGTGGAGTAGTACACAGCGCCAGGTTGCTGCAGCTTTCTACCTCTACCCACTGCACCAAGATCTCTGCACCAGTTTAGGTTGTTAGTGTTAGTGTCCATTCAGAAATCACATAGTCAGTCTGGATCATTGCACACGAAAGGGCAAGAAGAGGTTAACAACTTGGGTGAGAATGGCCTTGACCAGCACTTTTTTCAGCCAATGAGAACAAAAAAGACTAGAGATTCCCATGATACCATTGGCTGGAGCTCCTTACACGAGGCATGGGTGCACATAGATCCAATCAAAGCAAAATATAGTAGCGCCTTCCCCATAATGTTGCAAGTTTTAATCATATAATAATAATTCCTTTATTTATATAGCGCCAACATATTCCGCAGTGCAGCACAGAGCTTGCCAAATCAGTAAAGGTTTCACACTCATTCACACCAGATTTTTCATGTCAATAAATAAAATTGATCAATCTCAAGTATTCAGCGCAGAGTTATAAAACTGGCTGCCTCCTGCCACCACTAGGGGGAGCTCAGTGTATAAGAATGAATACAAAATCCAGTGCACTCAATAAAAGCTGCAGAGATTGAACTCCCCTAGTGGTGACTCACTAAAAATGCAGCAATTAACATGTTGAGGTAGAAGAAGATCAGAGCGGCGCCATTTTACCCCATGTTATGTCCTGGCCATGTGGTAGGCACAACTCTGCTCCTAAGGATTGGGGGATTGAGGGGACTAATGGCAAAGGGAAAGATCCATATCCATCCAGATGGATTACAGCTTCTACTCATGGATCCTAACTAGGGTTGGGCAGACCTCGCTGAACATTGCGTATTTGGGTCCCTGAACCCAGACTTTAGACAGAAGTTTGGGTTCCGCTTTCGGGAAAACCCCCTGGCGTTACTGGTGTTACTGGTGGGGGTGAGGGTTTGGGTACTCAACTAACCCGAATCTGAACTGCTTTGCCCATAACTAGTCATAAGGAATAAGATAATTCCGCAGTGTGACGGCTCTTACGATGAAGAATCCTCCCTACAAGATCTCATGGAGGATCCTCCTTCCCAAATAATAAGGGTCTGGAAGGAAAACAGAAGAATGAAACTATTCTACAGACCGGCATCCCCCTCCCTCCATCCCGGAGCAACAACTTAGAAAAAAAGGTTTTAAAGATGTTTTTTGAAAAACACCTTGAGATGAAGAGTTGCCAAAATAACTCCAAAGTACTCACCTTACTGCAGCTCCGAGTCCTCACATTGTGCCGGTGCTGACGTGGCGCCAGGTGGTCGCTTAACCCATTTCATTCAGCCGATCTGTCATCAGACCGTGAGAGGTCAGAAGTTATGTCCTATGATCCAAGGAGGCCACGGATTGGCTGACATTGGTCCAATGACCCCCCGACAATACTAGCAGCGCAACACGGGAACCAGGAGCCGAAGGAGGGTAAGTGTACAGAAGCCTGAGCCCCCTGACACCAAGAGATTTTACTGATTACATGTAGACTCCTAATATTTATTTAAAAAATGTTCACCGATAATGGGGCAAATTTACTTACCCGGTCCTGTCGCGATCCCCGATCCGGACCGTCCGACGAAGATGAAGTCCAGCGCGATTCGCGTAGCTCGGGCACCCGAGTTCCTGCATGTGTCGCTTCCCTGCTGAGGTCCACCGGGGTTCACCTTTTTCTTCCTGGTGCATGTAATTGCGGCACAATTTGAAATGTTAAATCCCGCGCTCAGTCCGAATGCGTCGGATCGTTCGACGGCCCATCCCCCTGATTTGTGTTGCGTGAAAGCCGGCGTCGATGCACCAAAATCTGATCGCGTGCGACACAATCCCCGGCGTGATGCGCCGTAGATCGGAAATCGGTGGAATATCCGACCAACGTGCGGCCGCAGGACCCTTAGTAAATGACCCCCAATGAGTTGTTTTTGAAAAAATGTTGAAGAATCGAGCGGAAACTAATATCAGTGGACAGAAAACATCTCCAGCCTCAGGTTATATCTCCGCCAGTTCTCCGTGGTGACCTCTTAACCACTGAGCCACCCTCTGACTCCGCTCTGTACCCTCACACTACAAAATAAAGGTTTTTATTGTGACTTTTTCTTTCCGTTTTATCGACTCGGTAAACGGGATCTTTGATGTTCACCTGCGGCTCCAGCTCATTCCTGTCTGTAATAGAAGATCTTATGCAAACGACAAGACAACAAGACCCCGGCCGCTTATCTGACGCCTTCAACAGCCGCTTCATCCGCTTCAGACGGGGAAATACCAAAATGTGCTGTTTATCAGTCTGAGCGGCTTCATTCACATGAGAGCAAACAGTCGGCGAGACGAGAGGGAGAGAAGGAGCAAAACCTTTCTCCCTCTGCAGGAAATATTCAGGAGACATGAAGAATTTTTCAGTCGTAAAAAGTAAAAATTGGCTCCAAAAAATGACAAAAAGACGCTAAAAGGAGCCATAAAGATCCGGATTACATAGAGGCTCAACCTCCGTCTGCTGCGCTAAAGGCTCTGAGGACGTCACATCTACAAGGAGATGTTATAAAAAAAAAATTCAATAATGATCCCTTATATTTTTGACAAGTGTATTCTGTTTTCAATGTTAGGAGAATTTTTTTCCTATTTTTAAAAATTATTGGAATTTTTTTTTTTAAAATCCATGTTACAAAATTAAATAAAATAAAAAAAATCAAGTATTTGCCGATCCTGAGTTCCTCCTCGTGTATCAGGTCCGTGCTCCGTCGTCTCCACCGCATGACATTGTATTGTCGATATTTACGCCTACGTCCGCCGGAGGGGCCCCGTTCCGCTCTATAAAGTTTTAGGATGAATTCTAAAAAGATATTGAATATTTTTTATTCTTGTCGTTATCTGACACTTTTCAGCTTCTTGCCCGACCGAGCAATAGAATCCGAGTCTTCATGTCTTGTTACCGTTTTAAGCATCTCTTTAAAGGAAATCTGCCACCAGGATGAAGGACTGTAAACCAAACATAGCGACATACCGGTGTGTGCCCCTTCTGGCAGGATCTGCTGTTCTTTAAGCTTCTTATGCCATTTTTTTAAAGAAAAAATGGCTTTAAATATTGTGCAAAGGAGTCTGAGGGGCTCCAAGCTCCATTATCACCTATGAGGCCTGGAGCCCTCCAGACTCATTTGCATAATTTTAAAAGCCTTTTTTTTTGTAATAACCAGGACATAAGAAGCTTAAAGAAGAGCAGATCCTGCCAGAGGGGGCACACACCAGTATGTCAGTGTGCTTGGTTTACAATCCTTCATCCTGGTGGTAGATGTCCTTTAAGAAATGACGTGTACCCCCTCCCCTTAACACATTTTGCAGGAATTATTGCTATACTGTGAGAACATGAGGAGATACAATGGGGGTCATTTACTAAGGGCCCGAATCGCGTTTTGCGCCGATTTTCACTGAATTGCCCCGTGATTTGGAGCACGCGATCGGATTGTGGCGCATCGGCGCTGGTATGAACGGGACCGAAATCGGGGGGCGTGGTCGTACGTAAATTCGGAAAAAAACGCTGCATTTTAAAGAAAAAAGTGTTGCTTGACACGCGCTTACCTGCACCCACGTTAGGACGGTGAACTCCAGTGCATTCCAATGAACTTCAGTGCAGCAGCGCCACCTGGTGGACGTCGGAGGAACTGTCTTAGTGAATCCCGGCCGGACCCGAATCCTCCGCAGAGAACGCGCCGCTGGATCGCGAATGGACTGGGTAAGTAAATCTGCCACATTGTCTCTGATCATTGTGTCACAATTCTGAGTTCCCTATCTGTGGGGGGAGACGTAACTGCTCTGACTCACTGCTCCCCCTCCCCTCTCCATAGACTCCTATGTAATCTATCTATGTATGATTTTATTTGGGTACTGAATGGCAGCACAGTGATATGGAAGCATTATCTTCTCAGTGATGGATAAGAAATCGTAGTGCTGTGTTGGTCACATGGTCACGTATGATCCATGAATAAAGGCAATGCAGGGGTGAACGTACATTCAGGCGAAATATAAAACGCTGCTCCGCTCCTTCCAGTCCAATAGTAATACATCAAGTTATTTTTTAAGTTTGCAAGTTTTCCCATGCAGTGTTTTACACCCTTTGTGGAGAGACACAATTTTGACATGATGCTGCCTCCATCTTCCTGCAGCTGGTGCTGCCTGAGGTGAGAGGCTCAACTCGCATCATGGATGGTTCACCCTTAAGGCTTTGGTGACTCTGGTTATGAAAACATCTAGTTCAATGGGAATTCCTGCCGATTCCTGACAATGAGTGATCCCATGATTCCATGGGGCTTCTCAGCCTACAGCTCCAGACAAATTTGGGGGTCATCCTAAGATTATGTACATGACCCTACACACTACTTTTCTTTGGCTTTGAGGCTAAAGCAAGGTTCATTACTTTCTCACCCCATTGACCCCAGTGTTGTATCCTGTTACATGGAAGGTCGTCGGGCTCCTGAGGTCCTGGTGTGACGTCACCTGTGCACCGCCACATTGTATTACATCACCTGTGCACCCCCACATTGTATTACATCACCTGTGCACCCCCACATTGTATTACATCACCTGTGCACCCCCACATTGTATTACATCACCTGTGCACCCCCACATTGTATGATGTCACCTGTGCACCCCCACATTGTATGATGTCACCAGTGCACCCCCACATTGTATTACATCACCAGTGCACCCCCACATTGTATGATGTCACCTGTGCACCCCCACATTGTATGATGTCACCAGTGCACCCCCACATTGTATGATGTCACCTGTGCACCCCCACATTGTATGATGTCACCTGTGCACCCCCACATTGTATTACATCACCTGTGCACCCCCACATTGTATGATGTCACCTGTGCACCCCCACATTGTATGATGTCACCAGTGCACCCCCACATTATATGATGTCACCTGTGCACCCCCACATTGTATTACATCACCTGTGCACCCCCACATTGTATGATGTCACCTGTGCACCCCCACATTGTATGATGTCACCTGTGCACCCCCACATTGTATTACATCACCTGTGCACCCCCACATTGTCTGATGTCACCTGTGCACCCCCACATTGTATGATGTCACCAGTGCACCCCCACATTGTATGATGTCACCAGTGCACCCCCACATTGTATGATGTCACCAGTGCACCCCCACATTGTATGATGTCACCTGTGCACCCCCACATTGTATGATGTAACCTGTGCACCCCCACATTGTATGATGTCACCTGTGCACCCCCACATTGTATGATGTCACCTGTGCACCCCCACATTGTATGATATAACCTGTGCACCCCCACATTGTATGATGTCACCTGTGCACCCCCACATTGTATGATGTCACCTGTGCACCCCCACATTGTATGATGTCACCTGTGCACCCCCACATTGTATGATATAACCTGTGCACCCCCACATTGTATGATGTCACCTGTGCACCCCCACATTGTATGATGTCACCTGTGCACCCCCACATTGTATGATGTCACCGGTGCACCCCCACATTGTATGATGTCACCTGTGCACCCCCACATTGTATGATGTCACCTGTGCACCCCCACACTCTTCTACACATTCTCCTATCACAGTCTCCCTCTCCAGCGACTTGTCATGTAGAGTTTTTCCTGCAGTAAGTGAATATTTAGTGACACGCGATGATCCATGAACGTTCCTCGACATCTTCCTCCTGGATATAATACGTTGTCAGGTCGAGTTGTCTCAGACCGGGGGAGGGGAGGAAGGTCACCCTCCATCACAGACTCATCGAGGGCTTCAAGCCCCACAGCAGGTTCCCTGGGGACCATCACTATCCCCGTCTGGAGGGTCCACCATCATCTGGGCTCATAAGTGACAGGCGGGAAGAGGCTTCACACTGCGCCTCGATCTGCTGGAGGCGGAGAGTCACTTTGCCAAGAGGGGGGGGGGGGGAGGGTCATTGTGTGACTCATTAGCATAATCTTAAAATTTGAGTTTTAGAAGGAAGGAGGCCATGGATAACACATATAAGGAGATACCACAGTCCCGGTGCCCGGATCTAGGAGTAATGTCCCTGGTTATCAGGATGGATTGTGACGGGAGATTTCCTTGAACAGACTGTGCAGCAATCATCTGTCCGGTGTGAGGATGAGGAGGACACAGGTTCTAGTTCGCTATCTGCGGGTGGAGACCTAGCTGCTACGACTCTCCCCCCTGCCCTCTCCATAGGCTTCTATGTCCTCTGACATCTAAGGGAACTTCCTTCCGTTTTGCTAGCAAGAGGAAACGCAGCAGAGATTTCAGTGTGAAAGCAGATTAGGAGGGAAGGGCAGTAAGCGGTTAAAGTGAGTGGAGAAGGGAGAACTCGGCTCTCATAAGATCTAATGCACTTGTAAGTTTTAAAAAGTTGGTTTAAGGGAGCAATAAATTAGGAACCCTTATTCTTGGGGGTCAGTGCAGGAAGGACCCCCCTGTAGCAATCTGGAAGAAATCTAATCTAAAAGTGGAGCCAATATTGTATTGTATAGGAGTACTTTGCACACAGCATGAGAGCTTAACCCCTTAAGGACGGAGGGTTTTTCGCCTCATTTCTCGCTCTCCAACTTCAAAAATCCATAACTTTTTCATTTTTCCGTGTACAGACCTGTGTGAGGGCTTATTTTGTGCGTAACAAATTTTACTTTCCCGTAATGTTATTTATTTTAACATGCCGTGTACTGCGAAGCTGAAAAAAAATTCCAAATGTGGAAAAATTGAAAAAAAACCGCACGTGCGTCCCGTTCTTGTGGGCTCAGTTTTTACGACTTTCACTCTTCGCTCCAAATAACATGCCTACTTTATTCTTTGGTTCGGTGCGATCGCGGTGATACCAAATTTATACAGGTTTTATTGTGTTTTAATACATTTTCAAAAATTAAACGAATGTGTACAAAAAAGAAAAAAAAATTTTTGCCATCTTCTGACGCTAATAACTTTTTCATACTTTGGCGCACGGAGATGTGTGAGGGGTCATTTTTTGCGAAATGAGGCGACGTTTTCATTGCTATCATTTTGAGGTCTGTGCGACATTTTGATCATTTTTTATTTCATTTTTTATGTTATGTAAAAAGGTGTAAAAGTCACATTTCGGACATTTGGGCGCCATTTCCCGCCTCGGAGGTCACCGCCGGCCGTAACCGTTTTTATATTTTGATAGATCGGGCATTTTGGGACGCGGCGATACCTAATATGTTTGTGATTTTTACTGTTTATTATGTTTTATATCCGTTCTAGGGAAAGGGGGGTGATTTGAACTTTTAATATTTTATTAATTTTTTTTATTTTTTAAACTTTTTTTTTTCTTTTTTTTTTCACTATCTTTTAGACGATCTAGGGTACATTAACCCTAGATGGTCAGATCGCTCCTACCATATACTGCAATACTATAGTATTGCAATATATGGCATTTTTGCAGGTTATACATTACAATGAGCCACTGGCTCATTGTAACGAACCTGCATAAACCATGTAGCCTCGTGTCAAAAGAAGACCCGAGGCTACCATGGTAACCGATCGCCGCCCCCCGATGACGTTCGGGGGCGTGGCGATCGAAAAAAAGATGGCGGCGCCCGCGCGCCGCCGTCTTTTAAACGCCGCCGGCGACTTTGCCGGCGGCGTTTAGGGGGTTAATAGCCGCGATCGGTGCTAGCACCGACCGCGGTTATTAGCGGTGGGGGTTTTGTGCAAAATGCAAAAACCCCCACCTCTGTATGAAGAGGACTCAGCCCGTGAGCCCTCTTCATACATCCCTTATACCTCTGCGCCGTAGAGCTACGGCGCAGAGCGTTAAGGAGTTAAAGGGGTTTTCCCATAAAATAAGTTCTCACATTTTAACCCCTAGTGATGTTTACACAATAAAGATAATTTACTTACTTTACACTTCTACTCAGTTTTATTGGTGTTTTAGCTCCTATCACTCAGTGATGGCCGGTGTAAGATTCCAGACTCTCTGAGCAGACACTTCATGATTCCTCTGTGCTATGAGATGCTGTGAGCTGACTATGTGCTTAGCTTATTAGGATACAGGGTTTAGCTACATGTTCATTTGGCTTCTGAACATTCACTGGTATCTGACACATAGTAAGAGAGATCAGACAGATCAAAATCATGAGATGGATCTAAGACACAATAACACACTCAGTTCTGTTATGCTGAGTGTAAAAACACACAGTCCGCACCCTCCCCCTTCACCTCCGATCATCTTGTCTGTAGAGCTGTTGCTGTTTCCTCTGCTGCTGCTGGACAGGAAGTGCCTGTGTCTATGCCCCCTGCCTCCTGCCCCTCCCCCTGCAGCACAAGAGAAGCCATTCATGCCAGAGGAATCTGCCCAACCGTAGTCAGGAGTTTATGGTCGTATCCAGGGACAACCCAAATGTAAACACCAGGACTGATAGAGAGAGGTCGGAATTATATCTGTTAAATGCGGGATTTTAGTTAATAACAGTGAAATAGAGAATGTGATATTTTGTTATCCTTAGTATATTTTAGAATCTTGTCTTGATGGGAATACAACTTTAATGTGGCACTGAGGGCAGAACGTTCTGGGTACTATATACTGTGTAGCGAGTAGCTGACGCATGCGCAGTGAGCTGCAGGGCATGATGGTGATAGAAGGCTCCCCACACTGCCCGACTTCATGGGGGAGGGATGAAAAGGGAGGAGGGAATATTGAATATTGACGAGCCGGGGACAAGGGCAGGAAATATGGTAATCAGGAAGTGCCCCTTACTTTTCGAATTGCAGCCTCCCCTTTGGGACTTCAGAAGGACCTGTTGGCAGAGGGCCAGGTAAACTTTATCTGCAAATATTACAAGAACTATAGACCACTAAGGTGGGATAAAACTATGTCTGCTATCTACGTTAGAGTCCTCTCATCACTAGTTACAATCCTGGAATAAAAATCTGTATATCACAGTCCTGCTGCTACTAACAATATGCTGAAAACAACAAAAGTCTGATTACACATCTCTCCAGGGACAATACCTACTTCATGTAACATCAGATATTACACCAGCATGAAGCACCTTGTAGGGTATATTCTATCCAGACACCGAACAAGCAGCGTCCAGCAGATGGTGAGAGGTCTGGGAGCCAGCAGGAAAGCAGAAGAGCCCAACCTATTTCCTCACAAGTTTTTCCTCTTTCCTCTCTACTTTTTAGTTGTTATATTATTCATTCTTCCCAAATTAAACTTAAACTTCTCCATTATCATCCTTTTCATTTTCTCGCCGATTAAGTAAAAATTTGCCGCGTTTCCTCGTCAGGGGTCGTGACCCTCTTGAGCGCTCGTTCCGCAGGCATTGTGGAAAATCTGCCTTTTAATGCTACCCGATCCATTAATATTGCAGGAGCCTTCCGCTGACGGGACCGCAGGACCTCAGGTCCAAAGTCTGCTCCGCGTCTAATTGCCACAGGGATTTAAATTAGGAATTTTCGGAGCGCGCTGTCAGGGAAAGGAATTAATTTTCTTAAAATTATTTTAGCTCAAGGCCTCGGAGGAAAAAAAAAATATTTTACATTGAATGCTGACTTTCAACTGAAGTGAAGTTTTATCATCGGCCTTAGATCTACGGTGAATGGATAATTATTTTGGGGGCCACTAATGGATATCGGGCACCACACAATGCACAATGTCAGTCTGCTGCTGCTAAGCCAAAGCTACAGTGTTTCTATATGGTCATTCGTCTAACAAGGAAATGGGGTAATAGAATGACTACATTGTGGGGGTCATTTACTAAGGGCCCGATCCGCGTTTTCCTGACGTGTTACCCGAATATTTCCGATTTGCGCCGATTTCCCCTGAATTGCCCCGGGATTTTGGCGCACGCGATCGGATTGTGGCGCATCGGCGCTGGCATGCACGCGACGGAAATCGGGGGGCGTGGCCGAACGAAAACCCGACGAATTCGGGAAAACCGCAGCATTTTAAAAAAAAAAGTGTCGCGAGACACGCACTTACCTTCGCCAGGTATAGGCCGGTGAACTTGAGTGCATTTCGGCGGGCCTCGGGGAACTTCAGCGCAACAGTGCCACCTGGTGGACGTCGGAAGAACTACCTTAGTGAATCCTGGCCGGACCCGAATACTCAGCAGAAAACGCTCCGCTGGATCGCGAATGGACCGGGTAAGTAAATCTGCCCCTGTGTGTAGGAAGTTGATGATAGACTGAATATGCAACAACCCCCCGGAGCACCATCCATCCATGGAGAGGGGGGCAGTGGGAGACTGGGACCCTCATGGTTCCTTTATCAGCAACCAATGAACAGCAGCAGGGACCCGGCTGGCTATGACCTCCTTCCTGGCTATGACCTCCTTCCTGGCTATGACGTCCTTCCTGGCTATGACCTCCTTCCTGGCTATGACGTCCTTCCTGGCTGTGACCTCCTTCCTGGCTATGACCTCCTTCCTGGCTATGACCTCCTTCCTGGCTGTGACCTCCTTCCTGGCTATGACCTCCTTCCTCTAGCCTTCTAGCAGGGCTGTAGTTTGGCTGCTGTAGTAGGAACAGTCCTGGGCTTGCAAAACCCTCCATGTGGACTAGTGGTGACATTCACTGGTAAGTATCTCCAATCAGCCATATCAGCTCTGCTGCACCAGCAGTGCCACAATTAGCAGTTTTGTTGTCTTTGAATTAGAAATGACTAACAAATAACATAAAAGAGCCAAAAGGCCTAAGACCCAGAGCTCTAGACAGAGCCTATCTTTATAATTTCTCGGCTCTGGAAGAATCTGAGCTTCCAGCCAATCAGCAGCCTGCTATTCCTCAGGAAAATGTCTTGGAAGATCCCTTTAATAGTAGGATGTACAGAACTATACTGCTATGCATCTGCCTGATTTATTTATAGTTTTTTTCACAATTTTTCAAGATCTGTTTGTTGTTTCAAATGTTTCAATTCAAATCCAGGAGCCCTGTATGTACCGAGCCTTATTCTTAGCTCACAGTGAAGTAGAGGCAATGGTATCCTACATAGACAATTCTATGTGAGCTAAGCAGCCTGGTCTCCCGACACTGTAAGAAACCTCAGTTGAGAAGTAGAGACAATTGTATCTAACCTAGACAATACCCTGTGAGCTCCACCGTCTGGACTACACACTGATACATTGTAACAAACCTGTACACAGATTGTCCTATTCTTAGCTAAGATTTGGAGACAATTATATCCAGTCTAGACAATGCTCTGTGAGCTAAACAGCCTAACCTCCAGCCTGATACATTGTAAGAAACCTGTACACAACTTGTCCTGCTCTTAGCTAAGATTTGGAGACAATTGTATCCAGTCTGTGCAATGCTCTGTGAGATTAAAATCCTCTAATCCAGACTAAAACCTTTCATCTGCTTTATTATCTTACTTATCATTCCGTACAAACCCGGAGAGGATACAAAGTAACAAACCCACAGACAAAAGACTAAATTATTAAGACTGTACAGGTTTCTGTTCAGTGACAGCAAGCAGAGAATGCCCTTGTAAATGACTGCAGACGTTGCATGTGTTGAGCTTTTATCCGTCTTTGATGGGAAACTGATGAAAGGAGTGAATGAAACATTATCAATCCCGCTCTCCCGGCTCCGTTTATATTTAACTCTGTTTCCCGATGACCTTGGACGTGACGGCGCGGTTAATAACACTGCAATCAGCGCAATCAATCACCGCCGTGTCTGTTTATTTGTCACAACACAAGAAATTTGCAAAGATAAAACCATTAATACTGCTGGGAGTAATGCTCTGCAGCCGTGGGCCCCACATGGAGCGAGGGAACTCATCCCTGCAGGGGATTATGGGTAATGGAAGCGGAATCCTGGTAGATGGAGACTGACCCGAGTCCATGGAGTGAAAGCAGTGATGTGCCTGCGCGATGATGACTCTCCTGGTCAGTCCATGAATGCACAGAATCCTCTTAAAGGGATACTCTCAGATATTTGTTGGTTTCCCATTGGTTTGAATGGGGAATGTAGCGCATGTGCAGCCTCCGCTTCATACTCTCAGATATTTGTTGGTTTCCCATTGGTTTCTATTGGGAATGTAGTGCATGCGCAGCCTCCGCTTCATACTCTCATATATTTGTTGGTTTCCCATTGGTTTCTATGGAGAATGTAGTGCATGCGCAGCCTCCGCTTCATAATCTCAGATATTTGTTGGTTTCCCATTGGTTTCTATTGGGAATGTAGTGCATGCGCAGCCTCCGCTTCATACTCTCATATATTTGTTGGTTTCCCATTGGTTTCTATGGAGAATGTAGTGCATGCGCAGCCTCCGCTTCATACTCTCATATATTTGTTGGTTTCCCATTGGTTTCTATGGAGAATGTAGTGCATGCGCAGCCTCCGCTTCATAATCTCAGATATTTGTTGGTTTCCCATTGGTTTCTATTGGGAATGTAGTGCATGCGCAGCCACCGCTTCATACTCTCAGATATTTGTTGGTTTGCCATTGGTTTCTATTGGGAATGTAGTGCATGCGCAGCCTCCGCTTCATACTCTCAGATATTTGTTGGTTTCCCATTGGTTTCTATTGGGAATGTAGTGCATGCGCAGCCTCCGCTTCATACTCTCATATATTTGTTGGTTTCCCATTGGTTTCTATGGAGAATGTAGTGCATGCGCAGCCTCCGCTTCATACTCTCATATATTTGTTGGTTTCCCATTGGTTTCTATGGAGAATGTAGTGCATGCGCAGCCTCCGCTTCATAATCTCAGATATTTGTTGGTTTCCCATTGGTTTCCCATTGGTTTCTATGGAGAATGTAGTGCATGCGCAGCCTCCGCTTCATACTCTCAGATATTTGTTGGTTTCCCATTGGTTTGTATGGGGAATGTAGTGAATGCGCAGCCTCCGCTTCATACTCTCAGATATTTGTTGGTTTCCCATTGGTTTCTATTGGGAATGTAGTGCATGCGCAGCCTCTGCTTCAAACTCTCAGATATTTGTTGGTTTCCCATTGGTTTCTATGGGGAATGTAGTGCATGTGCAGCCTCCGCTTCATACTCTTAGATATTTGTTGGTTTCCCATTGGTTTCTATGGGGAATGTAGTGCATGTGCAGCCTCTGCTTCATAATCTCAGATATTTGTTGGTTTCCTATTGGTTTTTTTATGGGGAATGTAGTGCATGCACAGCCACCGCTTCATAATCTCAGATATTTGTTGGTTTCCCATTGGTTTCTATGGGGAATGTAGTGCATGCGCAGCCACCGCTTCATACTCTCAGATATTTGTTGGTTTCCCTTTGGTTTGTATGGGGAATGTAGTGCATGCACAGCCACCGCTTCATACTCTCAGATATTTGTTGGTTTCTCATTGGATTGAATGCGGAATGTAGCGCATGCGCAGCCACAGCTTCCTTCTGCCCGGAGATCCCTGTTTTTGAGGGGGTTGCAAATGAAAGCCACATTGAGGCAGTTTCCATCTATCACTCCTTTACCTGAGCATCGGCACTGACCCCTGACTACGCAATTGGGGGTTTGAGACGGTTGAACCACAACCACTCACATCAATTCACATCAGCTTCAAATCATATCATGATATGTACTCTAGTCCCATCCAAAGCTGCATTTTTAATTTTGCTAATCAATGTTGTTCTGAGTTCCTAAAATTCAATCTCCTGTGTCTGCTGTAGAGTAGATAGGAAGTCTAAGAAGACAAAAACAGGAAGACAAATACAGATAAATGACCCCCATTGTGTCACATTTACTAGATAATAGATAGGAGAAGCTTCTAATGAGGTCTGAGGGATAACAGTCCGGGCAGAATTGTGAATGCAGCTCTGGAGATGGATAAACGCGCCTCTCCTGCAAATGAAAACCACATTGAGGCCATTTCCATCTATCACGCCTTCGCCTGCGCATCGTCAATGACCCCTGACTACGCCATTGGTGGAATCATTGCAGCGATTGGCCCTTTAAACTAATGGGTTAAATGACATTCATTACCTGAAATCTTCCCGCGGGAGCAGTAGCCGCTCGTTATTTTTACCCGTCATGTATACAGGAAAATTACATCGGAAATGTCAAACGACTGAAATGTTCTTAACATTCAACAATCCGCCGCTTGGATTCCTGGGAGGACGGTCCTGACGCTGCTGCGATTTGTTTCATTTACTGGAGATTTTTATGTGATGTAACACAGACAACAAAGTCTACAAAAATACAATCCGAACCCTTGGTTATGGGGAGACGGTTGTGGACCCTCTGTGAACCCCCATTCGCTCGGTTTCGGACCACAACTAGGTGTTGTCCAAGTGTAAGTCACCTCCCTGGTTTCTACCCTTTAACCCCTCATACAGAAATCTGGATTTCATTGCAGGAAGATTATCAGGTCGCTACCTCTTTGGCTTTGGGCTATTCCTATGTGTTGTCTGATCGTAAGGGACTTTACTGGTTTTTACCCTTTAAACCCTATACAGGCAGTCCCCGGGTTACGTACAAGATAGGGTCTGGAGGTTTGTTCTTAAGTTGAATTTGTATGTAAGTCGAAACTGTAGATTTTATAATTGTAGATCCAGACAAAAAAAAAATTTGGCCCCAGTGACAATTGCAATTTAAAAATTTTTTGCTGTAATGGGACCAAGGATTATCAATAAAGCTTCATTACAGACCCCTTACAGCTGATCATTGCAGCCTGGGACTATAGTAAAGCCTCCAGAGAGCTTCACCAGAGGTCAGAGGGGTCTGTCTGTAACTATGAGTTGTCTGTAAGTCGGGTGTCCTTAAGTAGGGGACCGCCTGTACAGTTATCTGGTTTTGATGCAGAAAGACCTTCAGGTTGCTACCTCTTGTAGTGATCTCAGTGTAGGCGATAGTGAATCAGTTTCATTCTAGTGTAGATTTTTTATTCCTTGATATATTGTATTGTTACAGGCAGTTCTAGACCCACTGTGTAACATCATCACTTTAGCTTCTGGCCAGCTCAAGATGTTCTCTAAGTGTAAGTAGTCTCCCTTTTTGAACCATTTAAGCCCTTTTCATGGTTGTGGACTTTGTTACTGACCAACCTTCAGGTCACTACCTCTTAAATTGATCTGGAAGCTATTCTCATCACTCTAGTGTTTCAAGTGGCTCCTAGTGGCTCTATGGGCTGTTACAGATAGCAGGTTGTGAACCTACTGTCTCACCTCATCAGTCTGGCTTTGTGCCATCTCCAGGTGATGTCTGGACTCTGTTACAGTAAGATCATCAGGTTTCTACTGCTTTGGATCTGGGCCATTTCTATGTGTGTTAGTAGTCTCCCTCTTTTCATGGCTCTGGACTTTGTTGCTGAGAGACCTTCAGGTCACTACCTCTTAAAGTGATATGGAAGTGATGGTCTTCATTCTAGTGTTTCAAGTGGCTCCTAATGTAGATTTTATTCTAATTGATGTTATAGACAGCAGTATGTGGACTTATTGTGTCACCTCATCAGTTTGGATTTGTGCCATCTCCTTATGTTAATTTAGTAAACTTTCTGGTTTACACTTATTAAACCCTATACAGAAATCTGGACTCCATTACAGGAAGAACACCAGGTTGCTACCTCTGTGACTCCGCCATACCTCTGTGACTCTGGGTCATTCCTATGTGTTGTCTAAATATAAGTAGCCGCCTGGTTTGAACCCTTTAACCTCTTTTCATGAATCTGTGTTTTTTAGGTTGCTACCTTTTAAAGTGATCTTGATCTTTCGTTCTAACCTATTCAGAAATACGGAAATATTAATTACAAGGAGACCTCTTCAAGTAGGGGACAGTTGACCTTGGGACAATGGTGTGGTCATTTATTACGGCTCAGATACAGGTCAGAGAGAAGACTGGATAGAGGTCATTAGTAGTGGTGAGAATATCCGGACCACAATGTTTGGGTCCATGCCAAACATTAAGGGTTTGAGTACCTAACTCAGAACTTCAGAAAGAAGTTTGGGTTTGGCTCAACCTCTGCGGTTGTTAACTCCTTAAATGGGTCTGCTCATCCCTAATCATCCAACAACTGTGTGGTCCCTTTGAGACCCAAAAATTGCTTATTTCTGCCGTTGAAGGCACCAGCGTAGAAGGAATCTCTAAGGCTCAGGCACCTCTCTATGGGGGATGGTGCCTTGTATAACCAGTAGTCACAGAGCATTTCTCCTGCTGTCCGTAGGGTTCCTGACTCCTGATATTCAGCCTCCGTACACTAAGCCTTCTCCCCGATGCTGTCACGACCTCCCGTTCTTCGTTCTATCATAGTATTTCGATGAAGTCGGTGACTTGGGACTTTATTAAGATTGCAAAGTGAGTAAATGCCTTGAACTTGCTCTTCCCCTCCCCTGGGGCTCGCAGCTATCACAGGGGGATCCTGATTTCATCTTTGATATGTAGAAGGCCCCGAGCACCTGCTGCGTCGCAGTCCAACGCTCTCGCTTTACCAACTTGGAAAAACCTGCAGGAGGAGATCAAAGTCATTGACGAGGCGCCTGCACTTCCCCTTGTTTTTTGGAAGTGTCCAGGAGCTACAAAGGAGACTCATTTATCATTGTGAAACATCATTTCAATGCAGGAAGGTGACTTAGCATCGACCGGTGATTTATTTATTTTTTTTACTTTTTTAATTTTCTTATTATTACGAAAAATGCAAAAGGATGTTCAGAAACTTTTTTCTTTAGTATAAAAAAAATTCCTAGGGTAAACTGAGATGCCTGGCGCCAAACAGAGCAGTTGGGGAATTACAGATAAGAGAACTATGCAATAGATTGTTGTCAAAAATATTGGGTAGTATAGAGGTTATTGTACAAGAAGGGGGAGGAGATAAGCTGTGACATCATCTATTGTCAGTAGTGATGTAATGATGGGTCAGTGTTATCTATATAGAGGTCATTGTACAGGGAGGGGGAGGAGATAAGCTGTGACATCATCTATTGTCAGTAGTGATGTAATGATGGGTCAGTGTTATCTATATAGAGGTCATTGTACAGGAGGAGGAGGAGATAATCTGTGACATCATCTATTGTCAGTAGTGATGTAATGATGGGTCAGTGTTATCTATATAGAGGTCATTGTACAGGGAGGGGGAGGAGATAAGCTGTGACATCATCTATTGTCAGTAGTGATGTAATGATGGGTCAGTGTTATCTATATAGAGGTCATTGTACAGGGAGGGGGAGGAGATAAGCTGTGACATCATCTATTGTCAGTAGTGATGTAATGATGGGTCAGTGTTATCTATATAGAGGTCATTGTACAGGGAGGGGGAGGAGATAAGCTGTGACATTATCTATTGTCAGTAGTGATGTAATGAGGGGTCAGTGTTATCTATATAGAGGTCATTGTACAGGGAGGGGGAGGAGATAAGCTGTGACATCATCTATTGTCAGTAGTTATGTAATGATGGGTCAGTGTTATCTATATAGAGGTCATTGTACAGGAGGGGGAGGAGATGAGCTGTGACATCATCTATTGTCAGTAGTGATGTAATGTTGGGTCAGTGTTATCTATATAGAGGTCATTGTACAGGGAGGAGGAGGAGATAAGCTGTGACATCATCTATTGTCAGTAGTGATGTAATGATGGGTCAGTGTTAACTATATAGAGGTCATTGTACAGGGAGGAGGAGGAGATAAGCTGTGACATCATCTATTGTCAGTAGTGATGTAATGATGGGTCAGTGTTATCTATATAGAGGTCATTGTACAGGGAGGGGGAGGAGATAAGCTGTGACATCATCTATTGTCAGTAGTGATGTAATGATGGGTCAGTGTTATCTATATAGAGGTCATTGTACAGGGAGGGGGAGGAGATAAGCTGTGACATCATCTATTATCAGTAGTGATGCAATGATGGGTCAGTGTTATCTATATAGAGGTCATTGTACAGGGAGGGGGAGGAGATAAGCTGTGACATCATCTATTGTCAGTAGTGATGTAATGATGGGTCAGTGTTATCTATATAGAGGTCATTGTACAGGGAGGGGGAGGAGATAAGCTGTGACATCATCTATTGTCAGTAGTGATGTAATGTTGGGTCAGTGTTATCTATATAGAGATCATTGTACAGGGAGGGGGAGGAGATAAGCTGTGACATCATCTATTGTCAGTAGTGATGTAATGATGGGTCAGTGTTATCTATATAGAGGTCATTGTACAGGGAGGGGGAGGAGATAAGCTGTGACATCATCTATTGTCAGTAGTGATGTAATGATGGGTCAGTGTTATCTACATAGAGGTCATTGTACAGGGAGGAGGAGGAGATAAGCTGTGACATCATCTATTGTCAGTAGTGATGTAATGATGGGTCAGTGTTATCTATATAGAGGTCATTGTACAGGGAGGGGGAGGGGATAAGCTGTGACATCATCTATTGTCAGTAGTGATGTAATGATGGGTCAGTGTTATCTATATAGAGGTCATTGTACAGGGAGGGGGAGGAGATAAGCTGTGACATCATCTATTGTCAGTAGTGATGTAATGATGGGTCAGTGTTATCTATATAGAGGACATTGTACAGGGAGGGGGAGGAGATAAGCTGTGACCTCATCTATTGTCAGTAGTGATGTAATGATGGGTCAGTGTTATCTATATAGAGGTCATTGTACAGGGAGGAGGAGGAGATAAGCTGTGACATCATCTATTGTCAGTAGTGATGTAATGATGGGTCAGTGTTATCTATATAGAGGTCATTGTACAGGGAGGGGGAGAAGATAAGCTGTGACATCATCTATTGTCAGTAGTGATGTAATAATGGGTCAGTGTTATCTATATAGAAGTCATTGTACAGGGAGGGGGAGGAGATAAGCTGTGACATCATCTATTGTCAGTAGTGATGTAATGATGGGTCAGTGTTATCTATATAGAGGTCATTGTACAGGGAGGGGGAGGAGATAAGCTGTGACATCATCTATTGTCAGTAGTGATATAATGATGGGTCAGTGTTATCTATATAGAGATCATTATACAGGAGGGGGAGGAGATAAGCTGTGACATCATCTATTGTCAGTAGTGATGTAATGATGGGTCAGTGTTATCTATATAGAGGTTATTGAACAGGAGGAGGAGGAGATAAGCTGTGACATCATCTATTGTCAGTAGTGATGTAATGATGGGTCAGTGTTACCTATATAGAGGTCATTGTACAGGGAGGGGGAGGAGATAAGCTGTGACATCATCTATTGTCAGTAGTCATGTAATGATGGGTCAGTGTTATCTATATAGAGGTCATTGTACAGGGAGGGGGAGGAGATAAGCTGTGACATCATCTATTGTCAGTAGTGATGTAATGATGGGTCAGTGTTATCTATATAGAGGTCATTGTACAGGGAGGGGGAGGAGATAAGCTGTGACATCATCTATTGTCAGTAGTGATGTAATGATGGGTCAGTGTTATCTATATAGAGGTCATTGTACAGGGAGGGGGAGGAGATAAGCTGTGACATCATCTATTGTCAGTAGTTATGTAATGATGGGTCAGTGTTATCTATATAGAGGTCATTGTACAGGAGGGGGAGGAGATGAGCTGTGACATCATCTATTGTCAGTAGTGATGTAATGTTGGGTCAGTGTTATCTATATAGAGGTCATTGTACAGGGAGGAGGAGGAGATAAGCTGTGACATCATCTATTGTCAGTAGTGATGTAATGATGGGTCAGTGTTATCTATATAGAGGTCATTGTACAGGGAGGGGGAGGAGATAAGCTGTGACATAATCTATTGTCAGTAGTAATGTAATGATGGGTCAGTGTTATCTATATAGAGGTCATTGTACAGGGAGGGGGAGGAGATAAGCTGTGACATCATCTATTGTCAGGAGTGATGTAATGATGGGTCAGTGTTATCTATATAGAGATCATTGTACAGGGAGGGGGAGGAGATAAGCTGTGACATCATCTATTGTCAGTAGTGATGTAATGATGGGTCAGTGTTATCTATATAGAGGTCATTGTACAGGGAGGGGGAGGAGATAAGCTGTGACATCATCTATTATCAGTAGTGATGTAATGATGGGTCAGTGTTATCTATATAGAGGTCATTGTACAGGGAGGAGGAGGAGATAAGCTGTGACATCATCTATTGTCAGTAGTGATGTAATGATGGGTCAGTGTTATCTATATAGAGGTCATTGTACAGGGAGGGGGAGGAGATAAGCTGTGACATCATCTATTGTCAGTAGTGATGTAATGTTGGGTCAGTGTTATCTATATAGAGGTCATTGTACGGGGAGGGGGAGGAGATAAGCTGTGACATCATCTATTGTCAGTATTGATGTAATGATGGGTCAGTGTTATCTATATAGAGGTCATTGTACAGGGAGGGGGAGGAGATAAGCTGTGACATCATCTATTGTCAGTAGTGATGTAATGATGGGTCAGTGTTATCTACATAGAGGTCATTGTACAGGGAGGAGGAGGAGATAAGCTGTGACATCATCTATTGTCAGTAGTGATGTAATGATGGGTCAGTGTTATCTATATAGAGGTCATTGTACAGGGAGGGGGAGGAGATAAGCTGTGACATCATCTATTGTCAGTAGTGATATAATGATGGGTCAGTGTTATCTATATAGAGGTCATTGTACCGGGAGGGGGAGGAGATAAGGTGTGACATCATCTATTGTCAGTAGTGATGTAATGATGGGTCAGTGTTATCTATATAGAGGTCATTGTACAGGGAGGGGGAGGAGATAAGCTGTGACATCATCTATTGTCAGTAGTGATATAATGATGGGTTAGTGTTATCTATATAGAGATCATTATACAGGAGGGGGAGGAGATAAGCTGTGACATCATCTATTGTCAGTAGTGATGTAATGATGGGTCAGTGTTATCTATATAGAGGTTATTGAACAGGAGGAGGAGGAGATAAGCTGTGACATCATCTATTGTCAGTAGTGATGTAATGATGGGTCAGTGTTACCTATATAGAGGTCATTGTACAGGGAGGGGGAGGAGATAAGCTGTGGCATCATCTATTGTCAGTAGTCATGTAATGATGGGTCAGTGTTATCTATATAGAGGTCATTGTACAGGGAGGGGGAGGAGATAAGCTGTGACATCATCTATTGTCAGTAGTGATGTAATGATGGGTCAGTGTTATCTATATAGAGGTCATTGTACAGGGAGGGGGAGGAGATAAGCTGTGACATCATCTATTGTCAGTAGTGATGTAATGATGGGTCAGTGTTATCTATATAGAGGTCATTGTACAGGGAGGGGGAGGAGATAAGCTGTGACTACATCTATTGTCAGTAGTGATGTAATGATGGGTCAGTGTTATCTATATAGAGGTCATTGTACAGGAGGAGGAGGAGATAATCTGTGACATCATCTATTGTCAGTAGTGATGTAATGATGGGTCAGTGTTATCTATATAGAGGTCATTGTACAGGGAGGGGGAGGAGATAAGCTGTGACATCATCTATTGTCAGTAGTGATGTAATGATGGGTCAGTGTTATCTATATAGAGGTCATTGTACAGGGAGGGGGAGGAGATAAGCTGTGACATCATCTATTGTCAGTAGTGATGTAATGATGGGTCAGTGTTATCTATATAGAGGTCATTGTACAGGGAGGGGGAGGAGATAAGCTGTGACATTATCTATTGTCAGTAGTGATGTAATGAGGGGTCAGTGTTATCTATATAGAGGTCATTGTACAGGGAGGGGGAGGAGATAAGCTGTGACATCATCTATTGTCAGTAGTTATGTAATGATGGGTCAGTGTTATCTATATAGAGGTCATTGTACAGGAGGGGGAGGAGATGAGCTGTGACATCATCTATTGTCAGTAGTGATGTAATGTTGGGTCAGTGTTATCTATATAGAGGTCATTGTACAGGGAGGAGGAGGAGATAAGCTGTGACATCATCTATTGTCAGTAGTGATGTAATGATGGGTCAGTGTTAACTATATAGAGGTCATTGTACAGGGAGGAGGAGGAGATAAGCTGTGACATCATCTATTGTCAGTAGTGATGTAATGATGGGTCAGTGTTATCTATATAGAGGTCATTGTACAGGGAGGGGGAGGAGATAAGCTGTGACATCATCTATTGTCAGTAGTGATGTAATGATGGGTCAGTGTTATCTATATAGAGGTCATTGTACAGGGAGGGGGAGGAGATAAGCTGTGACATCATCTATTATCAGTAGTGATGCAATGATGGGTCAGTGTTATCTATATAGAGGTCATTGTACAGGGAGGGGGAGGAGATAAGCTGTGACATCATCTATTGTCAGTAGTGATGTAATGATGGGTCAGTGTTATCTATATAGAGGTCATTGTACAGGGAGGGGGAGGAGATAAGCTGTGACATCATCTATTGTCAGTAGTGATGTAATGTTGGGTCAGTGTTATCTATATAGAGATCATTGTACAGGGAGGGGGAGGAGATAAGCTGTGACATCATCTATTGTCAGTAGTGATGTAATGATGGGTCAGTGTTATCTATATAGAGGTCATTGTACAGGGAGGGGGAGGAGATAAGCTGTGACATCATCTATTGTCAGTAGTGATGTAATGATGGGTCAGTGTTATCTACATAGAGGTCATTGTACAGGGAGGAGGAGGAGATAAGCTGTGACATCATCTATTGTCAGTAGTGATGTAATGATGGGTCAGTGTTATCTATATAGAGGTCATTGTACAGGGAGGGGGAGGGGATAAGCTGTGACATCATCTATTGTCAGTAGTGATGTAATGATGGGTCAGTGTTATCTATATAGAGGTCATTGTACAGGGAGGGGGAGGAGATAAGCTGTGACATCATCTATTGTCAGTAGTGATGTAATGATGGGTCAGTGTTATCTATATAGAGGACATTGTACAGGGAGGGGGAGGAGATAAGCTGTGACCTCATCTATTGTCAGTAGTGATGTAATGATGGGTCAGTGTTATCTATATAGAGGTCATTGTACAGGGAGGAGGAGGAGATAAGCTGTGACATCATCTATTGTCAGTAGTGATGTAATGATGGGTCAGTGTTATCTATATAGAGGTCATTGTACAGGGAGGGGGAGGAGATAAGCTGTGACATCATCTATTGTCAGTAGTGATGTAATGATGGGTTAGTGTTATCTATATAGAGGTCATTGTACAGGAGGGGGAGGAGATAAGCTGTGACATCATCTATTGTCAGTAGTGATGTAATAATGGGTCAGTGTTATCTATATAGAAGTCATTGTACAGGGAGGGGGAGGAGATAAGCTGTGACATCATCTATTGTCAGTAGTGATGTAATGATGGGTCAGTGTTATCTATATAGAGGTCATTGTACAGGGAGGGGGAGGAGATAAGCTGTGACATCATCTATTGTCAGTAGTGATATAATGATGGGTCAGTGTTATCTATATAGAGATCATTATACAGGAGGGGGAGGAGATAAGCTGTGACATCATCTATTGTCAGTAGTGATGTAATGATGGGTCAGTGTTATCTATATAGAGGTTATTGAACAGGAGGAGGAGGAGATAAGCTGTGACATCATCTATTGTCAGTAGTCATGTAATGATGGGTCAGTGTTACCTATATAGAGGTCATTGTACAGGGAGGGGGAGGAGATAAGCTGTGACATCATCTATTGTCAGTAGTCATGTAATGATGGGTCAGTGTTATCTATATAGAGGTCATTGTACAGGGAGGGGGAGGAGATAAGCTGTGACATCATCTATTGTCAGTAGTGATGTAATGATGGGTCAGTGTTATCTATATAGAGGTCATTGTACAGGGAGGGGGAGGAGATAAGCTGTGACATCATCTATTGTCAGTAGTGATGTAATGATGGGTCAGTGTTATCTATATAGAGGTCATTGTACAGGGAGGGGGAGGAGATAAGCTGTGACATCATCTATTGTCAGTAGTTATGTAATGATGGGTCAGTGTTATCTATATAGAGGTCATTGTACAGGAGGGGGAGGAGATGAGCTGTGACATCATCTATTGTCAGTAGTGATGTAATGTTGGGTCAGTGTTATCTATATAGAGGTCATTGTACAGGGAGGAGGAGGAGATAAGCTGTGACATCATCTATTGTCAGTAGTGATGTAATGATGGGTCAGTGTTATCTATATAGAGGTCATTGTACAGGGAGGGGGAGGAGATAAGCTGTGACATCATCTATTGTCAGGAGTGATGTAATGATGGGTCAGTGTTATCTATATAGAGATCATTGTACAGGGAGGGGGAGGAGATAAGCTGTGACATCATCTATTGTCAGTAGTGATGTAATGATGGGTCAGTGTTATCTATATAGAGGTCATTGTACAGGGAGGGGGAGGAGATAAGCTGTGACATCATCTATTATCAGTAGTGATGTAATGATGGGTCAGTGTTATCTATATAGAGGTCATTGTACAGGGAGGAGGAGGAGATAAGCTGTGACATCATCTATTGTCAGTAGTGATGTAATGATGGGTCAGTGTTATCTATATAGAGGTCATTGTACAGGGAGGGGGAGGAGATAAGCTGTGACATCATCTATTGTCAGTAGTGATGTAATGTTGGGTCAGTGTTATCTATATAGAGGTCATTGTACAGGGAGGGGGAGGAGATAAGCTGTGACATCATCTATTGTCAGTATTGATGTAATGATGGGTCAGTGTTATCTATATAGAGGTCATTGTACAGGGAGGGGGAGGAGATAAGCTGTGACATCATCTATTGTCAGTAGTGATGTAATGATGGGTCAGTGTTATCTACATAGAGGTCATTGTACAGGGAGGAGGAGGAGATAAGCTGTGACATCATCTATTGTCAGTAGTGATGTAATGATGGGTCAGTGTTATCTATATAGAGGTCATTGTACAGGGAGGGGGAGGAGATAAGCTGTGACATCATCTATTGTCAGTAGTGATATAATGATGGGTCAGTGTTATCTATATAGAGGTCATTGTACCGGGAGGGGGAGGAGATAAGGTGTGACATCATCTATTGTCAGTAGTGATGTAATGATGGGTCAGTGTTATCTATATAGAGGTCATTGTACAGGGAGGGGGAGGAGATAAGCTGTGACATCATCTATTGTCAGTAGTGATATAATGATGGGTCAGTGTTATCTATATAGAGATCATTATACAGGAGGGGGAGGAGATAAGCTGTGACATCATCTATTGTCAGTAGTGATGTAATGATGGGTCAGTGTTATCTATATAGAGGTTATTGAACAGGAGGAGGAGGAGATAAGCTGTGACATCATCTATTGTCAGTAGTGATGTAATGATGGGTCAGTGTTACCTATATAGAGGTCATTGTACAGGGAGGGGGAGGAGATAAGCTGTGGCATCATCTATTGTCAGTAGTCATGTAATGATGGGTCAGTGTTATCTATATAGAGGTCATTGTACAGGGAGGGGGAGGAGATAAGCTGTGACATCATCTATTGTCAGTAGTAATGTAATGATGGGTCAGTGTTATCTATATAGAGGTCATTGTACAGGGAGGGGGAGGAGATAAGCTGTGACATCATCTATTGTCAGTAGTTATGTAATGATGGGTCAGTGTTATCTATATAGAGGTCATTGTACAGGAGGGGGAGGAGATAAGCTGTGACATCATCTATTGTCAGTAGTGATGTAATGATGGGTCAGTGTTATCTATATAGAGGTCATTGTACAGGGAGGGGGAGGAGATAAGCTGTGGCATCATCTATTGTCAGTAGTGATGTAATGTTGGGTCAGTGTTATCTATATAGAGGTCATTGTACAGGGAGGGGGGGGGTAAGCTGTGACATCATCTATTGTCAGTAGTGATGTAATGATGGGTCAGTGTTATCTATATAGAGGTCATTGTACAGGGAGGGGGAGGAGATAAGCTGTGACATCATCTATTGTCAGTATTGATGTAATGATGGGTCAGTGTTATCTATATAGAGGTCATTGTACAGGGAGGGGGAGGAGATAAGCTGTGACATCATCTATTGTCAGTAGTGATGTAATGATGGGTCAGTGTTATCTACATAGAGGTCATTGTACAGGGAGGGGGAGGAGATAAGCTGTGACATCATCTATTGTCAGTAGTGATGTAATGATGGGTCAGTGTTATCTATATAGAGGCCATTGTACAGGGAGGGGGAGGAGATAAGCTGTGACATCATCTATTGTCAGTAGTGATGTAATGATGGGTCAGTGTTATCTACATAGAGGTCATTGTACAGGGAGGGGGAGGAGATAAGCTGTGACATCATCTATTGTCAGTAGTGATGTAATGATGGGTCAGTGTTATCTATATAGAGGTCATTGTACAGGGAGGGGGAGGAGATAAGCTGTGACATCATCTATTGTCAGTAGTGATGTAATGATGGGTCAGTGTTATCTATATAGAGGTCATTGTACAGGGAGGGGGAGGAGATAAGCTGTGACATCATCTATTGTCAGTAGTGATGTAATGATGGGTCAGTGTTATCTATATAGAGGTCATTGTACAGGGAGGGGGAGGAGATAAGCTGTGACATCATCTATTGTCAGTAGTGATGTAATGATGGGTCAGTGTTATCTATATAGAGATCATTATACAGGAGGGGGAGGAGATAAGCTGTGACATCATCTATTGTCAGTAGTGATTTAATGATGGGTCAGTGTTATCTATATAGATGTCATTGTACAGGGAGGAGGAGGAGATAAGCTGTGACATCATCTATTGTCAGTAGTGATGTAATGATGGGTCAGTGTTATCTATATAGAGGTCATTGTACAGGGAGGAGGAGGAGATAAGCTGTGACATCATCTATTGTCAGTAGTGATGTAATGATGGGTCAGTGTTATCTATATAGAGGTCATTGTACAGGGAGGGGGAGGAGATAAGCTGTGACATCATCTATTGTCAGTAGTGATGTAATGATGGGTCAGTGTTATCTATATAGAGGACATTGTACAGGGAGGTGGGAGGAGATAAGCTGTGACATCATCTATTGTCAGTAGTGATGTAATGATGGGTCAGTGTTATCTATATAGAGGTCATTGTACAGGGAGGGGAGGAGATAAGCTGTGACATCATCTATTGTCAGTAGTGATGTAATGATGGGTCAGTGTTATCTATATAGAGGTCATTGTACAGGGAGGGGGAGGAGATAAGCTGTGACATCATCTATTGTCAGTAGTGATGTAATGATGGGTCAGTGTTATCTATATAGAGGACATTGTACATGGAGGTGGGAGGAGATAAGCTGTGACATCATCTATTGTCAGTAGTGATGTAATGATGGGTCAGTGTTATCTATATAGAGGTCATTGTACAGGGAGGGGAGGAGATAAGCTGTGACATCATCTATTGTCAGTAGTGATGTAATGATGGGTCAGTGTTATCTATATAGAGGACATTGTACAGGGAGGAGGAGGAGATAAGCTGTGACATCATCTATTGTCAGTAGTGATGTAATGATGGGTCAGTGTTATCTATATAGAGGTCATTGTACAGGAGGAGGAGGAGATAAGCTATGACATCATCTATTGTCAGTAGTGATGTAATGATGGGTCAGTGTTATCTATATAGAGGTCATTGTACAGGGAGGGGGAGGAGATAAGCTGTGGCATCATCTATTGTCAGTAGTGATGTAATGTTGGGTCAGTGTTATCTATATAGAGGTCATTGTACAGGGAGGGGGCAGGAGATAAGCTGTGACATCATCTATTGTCAGTAGTGATGTAATGATGGGTCAGTGTTATCTATATAGAGGTCATTGTACAGGGAGGGGGAGGAGATAAGCTGTGACATCATCTATTGTCAGTATTGATGTAATGATGGGTCAGTGTTATCTATATAGAGGTCATTGTACAGGGAGGGGGAGGAGATAAGCTGTGACATCATCTATTGTCAGTAGTGATGTAATGATGGGTCAGTGTTATCTACATAGAGGTCATTGTACAGGGAGGGGGAGGAGATAAGCTGTGACATCATCTATTGTCAGTAGTGATGTAATGATGGGTCAGTGTTATCTATATAGAGGCCATTGTACAGGGAGGGGGAGGAGATAAGCTGTGACATCATCTATTGTCAGTAGTGATGTAATGATGGGTCAGTGTTATCTACATAGAGGTCATTGTACAGGGAGGGGGAGGAGATAAGCTGTGACATCATCTATTGTCAGTAGTGATGTAATGATGGGTCAGTGTTATCTATATAGAGGTCATTGTACAGGGAGGGGGAGGAGATAAGCTGTGACATCATCTATTGTCAGTAGTGATGTAATGATGGGTCAGTGTTATCTATATAGAGGTCATTGTACAGGGAGGGGGAGGAGATAAGCTGTGACATCATCTATTGTCAGTAGTGATGTAATGATGGGTCAGTGTTATCTATATAGAGGTCATTGTACAGGGAGGGGGAGGAGATAAGCTGTGACATCATCTATTGTCAGTAGTGATGTAATGATGGGTCAGTGTTATCTATATAGAGATCATTATACAGGAGGGGGAGGAGATAAGCTGTGACATCATCTATTGTCAGTAGTGATTTAATGATGGGTCAGTGTTATCTATATAGATGTCATTGTACAGGGAGGAGGAGGAGATAAGCTGTGACATCATCTATTGTCAGTAGTGATGTAATGATGGGTCAGTGTTATCTATATAGAGGTCATTGTACAGGGAGGAGGAGGAGATAAGCTGTGACATCATCTATTGTCAGTAGTGATGTAATGATGGGTCAGTGTTATCTATATAGAGGTCATTGTACAGGGAGGGGGAGGAGATAAGCTGTGACATCATCTATTGTCAGTAGTGATGTAATGATGGGTCAGTGTTATCTATATAGAGGACATTGTACAGGGAGGTGGGAGGAGATAAGCTGTGACATCATCTATTGTCAGTAGTGATGTAATGATGGGTCAGTGTTATCTATATAGAGGTCATTGTACAGGGAGGGGAGGAGATAAGCTGTGACATCATCTATTGTCAGTAGTGATGTAATGATGGGTCAGTGTTATCTATATAGAGGTCATTGTACAGGGAGGGGGAGGAGATAAGCTGTGACATCATCTATTGTCAGTAGTGATGTAATGATGGGTCAGTGTTATCTATATAGAGGACATTGTACATGGAGGTGGGAGGAGATAAGCTGTGACATCATCTATTGTCAGTAGTGATGTAATGATGGGTCAGTGTTATCTATATAGAGGTCATTGTACAGGGAGGGGAGGAGATAAGCTGTGACATCATCTATTGTCAGTAGTGATGTAATGATGGGTCAGTGTTATCTATATAGAGGACATTGTACAGGGAGGAGGAGGAGATAAGCTGTGACATCATCTATTGTCAGTAGTGATGTAATGATGGGTCAGTGTTATCTATATAGAGGTCATTGTACAGGAGGAGGAGGAGATAAGCTATGACATCATCTATTGTCAGTAGTGATGTAATGATGGGGCAGTGTTATCTATATAGAGGTCATTGTACAGGGAGGAGGAGGAGATAAGCTGTGACATCATCTATTGTCAGTAGTGATGTAATGATGGGGCAGTGTTATCTATATAGAGGTCATTGTACAGGGAGGTGGGAGGAGATAAGCTGTGACATCATGTATTGTCAGTAGTGATGTAATGATGAGTCAGTGTTATCTATATAGAGGTCATTGTACAGGGAGGTGGGAGGAGATAAGCTGTGACATCATCTATTGTCAGTAGTGATGTAATGATGGGTCAGTGTTATCTATATAGAGGTCATTGTACAGGGAGAGGGAGGAGATAAGCTGTGACATCATCTATTGTCAGTAGTGATGTAATGATGGGTCAGTGTTATCTATATAGAGGTCATTGTACAGGGAGAGGGAGGAGATAAGCTGTGACCTCATCTATTGTCAGTAGTGATGTAATGATGGGTCAGTGTTATCTATATAGAGGTCATTGTACAGGGAGAGGGAGGAGATAAGCTGTGACCTCATCTATTGTCAGTAGTGATGTAATGATGGGTCAGTGTTATCTATATAGAGGTCATTGTACAGGGAGGTGGGAGGAGATAAGCTGTGACATCATCTATTGTCAGTAGTGATGTAATGATGGGTCAGTGTTATCTATATAGAGGTCATTGTACAGGGAGGGGAGGAGATAAGCTGTGACATCATCTATTGTCAGTAGTGATGTAATGATGGGTCAGTGTTATCTATATAGAGGACATTGTACAGGGAGGAGGAGGAGATAAGCTGTGACATCATCTATTGTCAGTAGTGATGTAATGATGTGTCAGTGTTATCTATATAGAGGTCATTGTACAGGAGGAGGAGGAGATAAGCTATGACATCATCTATTGTCAGTAGTGATGTAATGATGGGTCAGTGTTATCTATATAGAGGTCATTGTACAGGGAGGGGGAGGAGATAAGCTGTGACATCATCTATTGTCAGTAGTGATGTAATGATGGGTCAGTGTTATCTATATAGAGGACATTGTACAGGGAGGAGGAGGAGATAAGCTGTGACATCATCTATTGTCAGTAGTGATGTAATGATGTGTCAGTGTTATCTATATAGAGGTCATTGTACAGGAGGAGGAGGAGATAAGCTATGACATCATCTATTGTCAGTAGTGATGTAATGATGGGTCAGTGTTATCTACATAGAGGTCATTGTACAGGGAGGGGGAGGAGATAAGCTGTGACATCATCTATTGTCAGTAGTGATGTAATGATGGGTCAGTGTTATCTATATAGAGGCCATTGTACAGGGAGGGGGAGGAGATAAGCTGTGACATCATCTATTGTCAGTAGTGATGTAATGATGGGTCAGTGTTATCTACATAGAGGTCATTGTACAGGGAGGGGGAGGAGATAAGCTGTGACATCATCTATTGTCAGTAGTGATGTAAGGATGGGTCAGTGTTATCTATATAGAGGTCATTGTACAGGGAGGGGGAGGAGATAAGCTGTGACATCATCTATTGTCAGTAGTGATGTAATGATGGGTCAGTGTTATCTATATAGAGGTCATTGTACAGGGAGGGGGAGGAGATAAGCTGTGACATCATCTATTGTCAGTAGTGATGTAATGATGGGTCAGTGTTATCTATATAGAGGTCATTGTACAGGGAGGGGGAGGAGATAAGCTGTGACATCATCTATTGTCAGTAGTGATGTAATGATGGGTCAGTGTTATCTATATAGAGGTCATTGTACAGGAGGAGGAGGAGATAAGCTGTGATATCATCTATTGTCAGTAGTGATGTAATGATGGGTCAGTGTTATCTATATAGAGATCATTATACAGGAGGGGGAGGAGATAAGCTGTGACATCATCTATTGTCAGTAGTGATTTAATGATGGGTCAGTGTTATCTATATAGATGTCATTGTACAGGGAGGAGGAGGAGATAAGCTGTGACATCATCTATTGTCAGTAGTGATGTAATGATGGGTCAGTGTTATCTATATAGAGGTCATTGTACAGGGAGGAGGAGGAGATAAGCTGTGACATCATCTATTGTCAGTAGTGATGTAATGATGGGTCAGTGTTATCTATATAGAGGTCATTGTACAGGGAGGGGGAGGAGATAAGCTGTGACATCATCTATTGTCAGTAGTGATGCTGTGTTATCCTGCCTGTGATGTAAATGAGGCGATTGCTGCTCTTCTCTGCCAGTATAAACAAGTGCCGCATATTATTACTCCTAGTGGTCAGAGTGAGAATTGCAGGATATGACACTTTTTGTTACATTTGTATCATGTAAAGATATTTTTTTAAAAATAATCAAAAAATCTAAAAATATATAATTAACATATAATCTTGTTTAATATGGTGACACCTTCCTTTTAATATTACATAAAGTAAAAGGAAATCTACCCTTGAAATAAGACTCCAAGGTAAGGCTGGAGCCCGGGAGCATTAATGGCATGTAAAGCAGCGGAGGGAGAACAATGGAGATTATGCAGAAGGTGCTCAGGACATGGAATTGAAACGGCGAGAGAGACAAATAAAGATTATAGAAAACTCCGGAATTATCTCCGCTCCATACAAGGAGCCATTTACAATATTGGTTCCATTTTTCCATTTAAGCCCAAAACGTCTGAAAGACTCCATGACTCTACAAATAAAATATAATTAAATAAAGCTCCGTGTAAGACCATTCCATTTATTTTCTAAGGTTTATTTATTTTTTTTTCTTTTTAGTTTAATGGATTAGGCAGAAAGTGAAAAGGGTAAAAAAACGGGAAAGAAAATGAATTATAAAATAGTACAAAGAGGCGGAGAAGTAAGATCAGTCTATAAAGGACCTGTCACGAGTTATAGCAGGTAGAGAATAACAACATTTTTACTGCCCCGGACCGGCAGGAATATAAACCTTCTGCCCTAAATCACCAGGAAGCCTGATATACACCACTGCCTCTGCCCCTGACCACCAGGGACAACAACGATGGCCCCTTCTCTGCCCCAGACCATGACTATTACTGAAATCAACACTTCTTTTGCCCTAGGCCACCAGGACAGATGTCATCAACCCCAACTATGCCCTAGCCCACCAGGGGTTTGGGCAAAGACCTTCATCACTCTCTCTTTACATGATCCCTTCCTATAAAATAACCTCCCAGGATACTGTCATATACCCATTCTCTGCCATTGATACTGAAAGAAACTTGTACTTTGCCCCAGACCACCAGGGATATTCTAATTGACCATTTTTCTCCCCTATACTGCCAGGAATAATGATACTATACCACGGTTTCAGCTCTGTCCACGGTTTCGGTTCTGGGGCCAAACAGCAGCAACCGGATCAGTACGGTCCTGTCCTGAGATCCTATTCTGAGGTCCTCAGGTCAGGTCTTCAGCATGAAACTTACTAGTGGGGACTGAGAAAGGCATTTAACAGTGAAATCCATAATACCTGGTGGGCTAGGGGATATTAAATTCAGTATTAGCCATGTTAATTTGCTAGGATTTAGGTTAATATCTAATATCCCTGGTGGTCTAGGGTTATTATAAGGGGCAGGTTCCTAAAACTCATGTCATAGTATAGTACAAAATAAATAAGTTAATTTGTAATTCCTTCCATCCCCCTTCTCTAAAACCCGGCTCACTTCCTTCCCCACCAAATTTCTCCTAATTTAAAAAATCTTAAAAAAAAGAATTTAAAAAAATGAATAATTTTCCCAATTGTCTTTTGTGACCTTTAAGGAACAAAAAATACAAAAATAATGAATTAAATGTTATAACAATAAATTAAGCAGAATAAAAAGCCTCCCCAAAAATTAGTTGTACCACTAATCACAGTTGTGAAGGTTGAAGATGGATGACATCAGACATGGAATATGATGATGACGATTCAAAAGTCTGTTTTATGGGAAGACAAAACAATAGGTTAACTATAAATTTAAGAAATTCTATTTTTTCTTTTTTTTTTTATATTTTGAATCGATAACAAATTCTTAAATTTTTCATGAAAAGCCACAAAATTCACTTTGGAATTATAAATCTAAAGAAAAGAATTGACCACTAATCTAGATAGTAAAAAAAAAAAACCCTGGAAAACTGTGCCTGGTCATAAGGGTTAATGACCAAAATGTTTAGAAAAATTGCATTGTTTATTGAAGTGAATGGCCCCTACACTATGGATAGAAGTGACTGCTCTGGGTTGGTCCATAGTGTAAATCTCCTGAAAGGTGATGAGGTGTCAGGCTCCAGGGGTAGTGAACCCACTGGACCACCGCGGATGATGATGTAAGCCGGTGCCTGGGACTGGAGTCTAAGTGTCGCCGGGTTTTCGCCAGAGCCCGCCACAAGATGGGTTGGACTTGGCAGTGTGGTACCACCAGGTCGTTCCGCAGGTGCAACTTTGTCCTTGGTGGCGGCCAAGGCGAGGTACAAAATCATAAGGCAAGGTCGTGGCCGGGGAAAGGCAGGAGGTCAAGACAGTTGGCAAAGGTTCAGGGTCAGAGGCAGAGCAGAAGGTCAGGGCTGGCGGCGGAGGAGCGTAAACGGGAACAGGTCCGGGGTCACAACGGGGAATCACACTAATCGCAAAGGTCATGGGAAACAAGCTTTTTCTATGGATGTGAGGCACAAAGATCCGGCAGGGTGTGCGGGGAGAGACTGGGTTAAACAGAATTCTGGGTAAGGACAGCGCCAATAAACGCTGGGCCGTTAAATCTTGTGAAGCCGGCACGCGCGCACCCTAGAGCACGGGAACGCACGCACAGCCGAAAACCTGGAAACAGAAGTGAGGACGGTTAAGTAGTTGTGCAGCAAACTAGGGGCACACGGAGGGGCACGGGTGAGCCCACGCCACAAGACATGGGTTGTGGGTCCACCTGTGAAAATCGGTCACCTCCTCAATCAACTTTCATGACTTAGTTGATTAGTGGTGTCTCTCTTCAAAGAGACACCACCAATGACCCCAACACCGGACCGGGGAGACATCTTGGTCATGTGACGGCGTCTCAGCTGCATTGCGCCTCTTGCAGAGGATTCAGGAGCCGACGTAAACACGAAGCAAAGATGAAAAGCCGCTTCTCTGACTCAAGGGCACAACATGCCTCATACTTTTGATTAAAAATGTTTTCATCAATTAGGGATTGAATGTTATTGCTCATTAGAGTGATGGAGAGGGCGGCTGCCGGGGATCCGTTACACAGACATCAATGCGACGTTCACGGTTCGGGATTCATTCCCGGCTCTGCCGATGCTGTAATTCCCCCGGCTTTTATTAATGGAGGGTTTTCTCTGGCATTGACCTAAACAATTCATAAAATGTTTTCTATTTCTTATGGGATGACAGGCTTAATGTTGTCTCCGGTCGGACGACTGTTTCATCTTCGCGGTTCGATACGGAAAACTCTGAACTTTCCACAGCTGCGTCTGCAGATGATTGCATTTACTTCACAACAACGTGAAAAATATCAGATGAAAGCGAATCTTCTGTAGGTTCTTATATTGGGCCTTGGAAATGCAGTGAGGCCCAACATTTACAACATCAAAGTGCAAAGTAGCGGATGAACTTGTGAAAAGTTTTCTGTAGGTGCTCAGGATTGCGGTAGGTCCTCAGGATTGCTGTGGGTCCTCAGGATTGCTGGGGGTCCTCAGGATTGCGGTAGGTCCTCAGGATTGCTGTAGGTCCTCAGGATTGCTGTAGGTCCTCAGGATTGCTGTAGGTCCTCAGGATTGCTGTAGGTGCTCAGGATTGCTGTAGGTCCTCAGGATTGCTGTAGGTCCTCAGGATTGCTGTAGGTCCTAAGGATTCCTGTGGGTCCTCAGGATTGCTGTAGGTGCTCAGGATTGCTGTAGGCGCTCAGGATTGCTGTAGGTCCTCAGGATTGCTGTAGGTGTTCAGGATTGCTGTAGGTCCTGAGGATTGCTGTAGGTCCTAAGGATTCCTGTGGGTCCTCAGGATTGCTGTAGGTCCTCAGGATTGCTGTAGGTCCTCAGGATTGCTGTGGGTCCTCAGGATTGCTGTAGGTCCTCAGGATTGCTGTAGGTCCTCAGGATTGCTGTGGGTCCTCAGGATTGCTGTGGGTCCTCAGGATTGTTGTGGGTCCTCAGGATTGCTGTGGGTCCTCAGGATTGCTGTGGGTCCTCAGGATTGCTGTAGGTCCTCAGGATTGCGGTAGGTCCTCAGGATTGCTGTAGGTCCTCAGGATTGCGGTAGGTCCTCAGGATTGCTGTAGGTCCTCAGGATTGCTGTAGGTCCTCAGGGTTGATGTAGGTCCTCAGGGTTGCTGTAGGTCCTCAGGGTTGCTGTAGGTGCTCAGGGTTGCTGTAGGTGCTCAGGATTGGTGTAGGTGCTCAGGATTGCTGTAGGTGCTCAGGATTGCTGTAGGTCCTCAGGATTGCTGTGGGTCCTCAGGATTGCTGTAGGTCTTCAGGATTGCTGTAGGTGTTCAGGATTGCTGTAGGTGTTCAGGATTGCTGTAGGTGCTCAGGATTGCTGTAGGTCCTCAGGATTGCTGTAGGTCCTCAGGGTTGATGTCGGTCCTCAGGGTTGCTGTAGGTCCTCAGGGTTGCTGTAGGTGCTCAGGGTTGCTGTAGGTGCTCAGGATTGGTGTAGGTGCTCAGGATTGCTGTAGGTGCTCAGGATTGCTGTAGGTCCTCAGGATTGCTGTGGGTCCTCAGGATTGCTGTAGGTGCTCAGGATTGCTGTAGGTCCTTAGGATTGCTGTAGGTGCTCAGGATTGCTGTAGGTGCTCAGGATTGCTGTAGGTGCTCAGGATTGCTGTAGGTCCTCAGGATTGCTGTAGTTCCTCAGGATAGCTGTAGGCCCTCAGGATTGGTGTAAGGCTGGTGATAAATGGGCAACATGGGTCCAGCAACTACAATATGAGGGTGCAAAGTACTGGCACTGGGGAGGGATGTAAATGCGCTGTCAGCTATGCATTACTGGTCGGGTTAGGGTTCGGTATCCAAACCAGGACCCAAACATTAACGGGTCCTCTGATCACTAGTCCCCAGTAAGTGTAATCTATGAGCCAATCACTGGAATAGCAGAGCACACACTGCATAATGCTGGAGCCCACTCATCCTAACAGAACAACAAATAAGTACCGTATTTTTCAGACTATAAGGCGCACCGGATTATAAGGCGCACCATCAATAAATGCCCGCTAAAACAGCTAGGTTCATATATAAGGCGAACCGGACTATAAGGCGCACCTGATTATAAGGATGAATGACCAGCAGGTGGCAGACCTGTGCACAGTTCAAGGCAGCTGTTGTCTGTAAGTACGGTTCATATATAAGGCGCACTGGACTATAAGGCGCACCTTGATAAAATCAAAGGAGTTTTTGTGCGCCTTATAGTCCGAAAAATACGGTAAAGCAAAAAGTAAAATTTTGTTTTGTATTTTAAAAATCTAATCCTCATCTCCCTGGAACCCAAGATCAGATCTGAAAGAAAACTCCACCACTTCTTAAAGGAGATGACTTACAGTAAACTGATCTGATTGATACGTTTTTCCTAATGTGGCGCCACCTAGAGCTTCCTTTATGCAGCCTCATCCATGGCCCCTAAACATTCCAGGTATTGGATACTTTGTATCCAGTCCGTCCCCCGTAGCTTCCGCTCTCAGTCCTCGCTGATCTCGTCTCTCCCGGGATTGAACCTTTAGCTTCACCTCCGAGCCGCCATTAATCAGCAGGCAGCAGCCACTTAATGCTTTGTCCATTAGAAATTAGGCTTTAATTGCATTGATCACGTCTCCCTGTTCGGTTGCTCTGTCGTACATCACCCGCCGCACAGCGTCGCCACTTCTCAGGATTTGCAAGCGGAAGTCAACGCAAGATAAATAAAGTGGATTTCCACATGTAAATGAGATCTAAATGTGATGCACTTTGTTATAAGAGGCCATTAACTAAGGAAAAGCTTAAACAATAGGTCATTGAGATGGAAGGTAGTGGAGTAGAGAGAGGCACAGGATCTATACCTGCTGTATTTACACTCAGTTCTGTGGTCTCCAACATCAGAGACCCCCTTTATGGCCTGCACAATGTCAAAACAGTGTCAGACTAGACTTCTAGGGACCCTCAGATCAAATCATGTAAATAGAAGTTGTTTGGATTGATCAGCAATATCCCACACTGTGCTCCTAAATCCCATATACTCCTCACAACAAAACTCACCCCATGTAAAGCAATTATAATCTCTCATCAGAACTTGAAGCACTCAGATCGCTTTGTCCAATGTTATAAACTTGATGTGACTTCTTTTGTCTTGTGATGCCATCACAATAGTCACAAAAAGTTTATCACGATGGACTTCTGTAGAAAGAGATATACAATAAGCAAAGAGGTTCAGATAGCTTAATAGATACATACATATCTATTTCAATTTATATATCCAGGGACATAGTGTGGTCAGTTGTGCTGTGAGGGGTATATTTTATTTAGGAGCGCAGTGTGGGATATTGTTGTTGTCCAGGGGACACTATACTGTAAATGACTATGCTATTTTTAGGGCAGCAGTTTGGAAATTAGTAGAGGCCCGGAGTTAGACAGGTCTAGGAGAACCAGGAGACCCTTCAGTGGTCCCAGTCACTATCACTATAAGGACTCAACAGAAAGTTTCAGTTGCAACAGGAAGAGGAAAATGTGGAGACTTCTAGATTCTGTTTCGAAACCATTGGTAGAATTTGGTGCAATGATTATCTGTTGGGTACAAGGAACCTCAGTCCAATTTAAGGAGACCCTCAATGCAAAAGAGACACGAAAGCTGGGACCATCCAGTGCTGTGTTCCCTTGACTCTTGTATGAACAGGTCCAAAGCGCTCACAACCTCTATTCCTGCGGTGTATGGTTACGGAGGGTGCACCTGGACTGGTGGAGGATGTTGGAGGTGGAAGGGGTTAATGCTGTGCTGCACTTTAAGGGGAGGAGGTTTGTTGCAGGGCACTTCCTCCTCCCCTTTTTTCTGTATATAAGGGGGAGCAAGTCTCCTCCCCTCTCTCTCTTAACTGCTGCACTCAAAGAAGCAGTCCCTCCCTAATTTATTGTTAGTTTGTTTTACTTTCTTTGGATATTTTGGGGCAGATTTACTTACCCGGTCCATTCGCGATCCAGAGGCGCGTTCTCTGCACTGGATTCGGGTCCAGTTGGGATTTATTAAGGCAGTTCCTCCGACATCCACCAGGTGGCGCTGCTGCGCTGAAGTTCCCCGGAACACACTGGAATACACCGAGCAGGGCTGAGTGAAGGTAAGTGCAAGCTCCGCGACACATTTTTTTTAAAAATGCGGCGGTTTTTCCCGAATCTGCCGGGTTTTCGTTCGGCCACGCCCCCCGATTTCCGTCGCGTGCATGCCAGGGGAAATCGGCGCAAATCGGAAATATTTGGGTAACACGTCGGGAAAAATTACCCCCTTTGTGTTTTTCTTTAGTTCTATAGTCACAGCGGGCGGAAAATGGAGATGTGAGATGTGTGCTTTGCTCGTCTGGCCGACTTGCCATCTGGGAGTTCAGATGGGCAGAGTGCAGTCCCGAGCCGTTTACCTTCGGATGGAGAGTTTTCACCTAAAGTACCTACCGTTTTTCATAATGAAGTTTTGAAATTGTTAAATAATATTTGTTAATAAATGCTGTGACCGGTTTTTCCACCACCCAACATGAGCCTCGGTTTTCAATGTTATATGGGTCATTACGGGTTTAGTTGAATGCTGTTTGAAAAGTGCCGGGTTAGGCCGTAGCTTTATGTGGGTTATGTTAAGCATTCCACCAGTCTGTACATGCAGCACATTGACCCCTAATAGTCACCCTATAGACCACTTTAAGGTTATTGTATAGGATATCCCCTCTGATGATAATGGAGTTGACAATTGATTATTTGCCCTGTCCCCACAGATGTTTCCCCCACATACAGGTGCAGACAGGTGACAGGGGACTGTATGTGGTTTTTGAGTCAGCCCTAAATTAGCCAAATTTTCAGCAGCACAAACTGAGAGCCTCAGGTAATTTGTGTCACTGGGGACTCGTCTTATCAGCACAAAATCCATTCTGTATCATAAGAAAAACAACATAAAAACTTCAAAATAGCAACAAACACGTCTGCAACAGGCGGCGGAGGATTGTGCAGGATCAGCCCGAGGTGATACATAATCAGGTTATAAATATGGCTTATTACTGCTCCGGCAAATACTCGGAAATCAAACTCTGTATGTACATATGTATATCTATATGTATGTATCTACCTATCTAAAGTATAAGGCTTGAAAAAGGTGATAAACATCGAAACGTCGCCGGTTTTGGAATAAACCCCTCCACTTTTCCACTTATACTTTGGAGTGCTGCCTCTATTTTTTTGGATTTATATACAAGTAAGTCTTTTACCAGGACTGTGGAGTTCTTGCACCCCCCTTTTTTAGGGTTTTTTTTGACACTGTGCTGCTGTGGACTTTTTTTCCTTCTCTATCTATCTATCTATCTATCTATCTATCTATCTATCCCCTATCTATCTATCTATCTATCTATCTCCTATCTATCTCCTATCTATCTATCTATCTCCTATCTATCTATCTATCTATCTATCTCCTATCTATCTATCTATCTATCTATCTATCTATCTCCTATCTATCTATCTATCTATCTATCTATCTATCTATCTCCTATCTATCTATCTATCTATCTATCTATCTATCTCCTATCTATCTCCTATCTATCTATCTATCTATCTATCTATCTATCTATCTATCTATCCCCTATCTATCTATCTATCTATCTATCTCCTATCTATCTATCTCCTATCTATCTATCTATCTATCTATCTATCTATCTATCTATCTATCTATCTATCTATCCCTATCTATCTATCTATCTATCTCCTATCTATCTATCTATCTATCTATCTAGAAAAAAGGAAAATCCAGAGCAGCACAGCAACCTGGTTGGGTGCAACGTCCTTGACCCTCTGGCTAGAGCGTCCTCCAATATAATCTTTCCAAAAACAGGCAGCACTCCAAAGTAGTAGTAAAATAGTGGGGGGTGTCTTTATTCCATGTGCAACGTTTCAGCTCTTGCAGAGCCTTTATCAAGCATAGTATACATGGCCAGTATGCAAGCTTATAAGGGCCAACCTTACATCTCATTGGTCCGTGGGCGGACTTAAACAATCATTTGCAAATTTACATAAATTGTGTTAGTGCCTTTACACGTGATACATATACATCATCGATCCTTAGTGGTATAATGTGTACATTGAAATTATTGTGTTAAACAAGTGAGTAGTACAATTTAAAGACAGGTAATGCCTCCACATCGGTTGTAGGACCGCCCCCAGTCTCAGCCTTCCAATCATCAGTTCAAAAGAAGACGGGGCGGATCGCCGGAGGTGTCTTGATGATGATCAAAACCGCGTCACCGGAAGTCGTCATGGTCACGTGAAGAAGCTCCGTTCACGTGACTTTGGCGCATGTGCGTTTACTCTTGCGATGTCGGGCGCCATATTGGGTAAGGGAAAGAAAGAAACAAGAACTATGTACAGACATGGTCAGCTCCCATATAGGGTTATGTACAGTATTGTGCCCCTCCATAACCAGGGGCATAGGGGCTGCAATAAGTAGTGAAACACCACTCATGCTGCCCTGCTCAGATCGTTGGGGCAGGTCACGGTATCCAATGAATGGACCACAGTTATCCCGTCCCAGCGTCATACCTGGTATTGCTGGAGTAGTGGGTACACTCTGAGGTACAAGCCTCTGAAGTTCTCCCTGTAGGTTGCGACCACTCGTTTTCAGTGTCTCTCATATAGAGAAATAATAAAGCATGCCTGTCAAGGCTAAGCAAAGACTGTGACTATATCGGTGATGTGTCTGCGGTATGTTGGAGGCGACTGAGGAGGAAGGCACGAGACTATACGGGGGTTGGTGATCCAGCCAATGAGGGTCAAAAATTACCCAGTATATCTGGAAAGGTAAACAAATAAGTACATAAGTAAATGCATAAATAAGTAAAATAAATTGTTATGTTACAATATTATCAATATTTAGACCTATGGGGTCTGAATCCTTACTGGCAGGGGTATTTCCCCTTACTATACTTTAACCTACAGTGTGGAGTCCCAGGAGGGCTACACACCGAATCTCAGGTTGATCCCTATTAGAGAACACTCTCATACACGTCAGTCCTACAGAAGGGTGACATTAAATGAGACCACTCAAGTTATATTCCACATTTAAACCTTGGGGTTGTAAAGTCCCCAGTCTCTGTATCCATCGTAATTCGCATCTCCTGAGTATGGCTTCTCGATTGCCACCTCTTCTCAATGGGGGGATGTGATCTATAATCATACATTTCAAGTCACTCTCCTTATGCCCTGCCTCTGTGAAATGTCGGCTGACTGGTAGGTCTTTTTTCTTTTTGCGGATGGTATACCTATGTTGCGTGAATCGCGTCTTGAAGTCAAGTGTGGTCTCCCCCACGTATTTCAAGTCACATGGGCAGCTCAGTAAATAAATCACGAAGTCACTATTACAGTCAAGATAATGGTGTATTTTATACCGTATCTCTTTGTGGGTAAACGTGTCACCTTTGACGACATAGGAACAATTAATGCATGTGCGGCATGGAAAACACCCTTTTCGAATAGGGCCCAGTAGGCCCCTTTGTATTGGTGTTTTGGATGGGCCTATATCGGTCTTCACTACTCTGTCTCTAATATTTCTAGCCCTTCTATATGAGAGTATTGGGGGATTCTGTAGTGCTGGCACTCTTGAGGGATCACTTTGTAGTAGCTTCCAGTGTTTCCTCACTATGGATGCTACTTGTGTGCTGGTGTCACAGTAGGTGGAGATGAAGGGTATTCTTTCACCTTTATTTTCAGATTGTGTGGGTGTTAGTAGTTCATTTCTACTTTTGTGTTCCAACCTATTTTTATTGTCAAGGAGTACCCTGTTGGGGTATCCACGACGTTTAAATCTGGATAGCATCAACGTGGTGTTTTTTTGTAATTTGTGCTCATCACTGGCTATTCGTTTCACTCTATAGAGTTGGCTGAGGGGTAGAGAATGCAGCATAGGGCGTGGGTGATTACTGTCAAAACGAAGAATGGTATTTCTGTCAGTGGGTTTGTAAAAAACATCGGTTGTGAGACCTTGGTGCGTATTCTCGACGAGTACGTCTAGAAATTGGAGGTTCTGATTAGAGTGTACCATGGTGAATTTAATATCGCTGTCCACTGTATTGAGGTATTGGTGGAAGTCAGTCAATTGTTGTATATCACCGGTCCACAGGAGGAAGACATCGTCTATGTATCGCCACCACCCCATGACATGCTGGAAGTGGTGGGACACATAGACGAAGTCCTCCTCCAGCGTGGTCATGACGATATTGGCGTATGTGGGGGCCATGTTGGCCCCCATAGCCACGCCCCTAAGTTGTACATAAAAGTCACTGCCATATAAGAAATAATTATTGAATAGTATCAATCTTAAGAGATCCAAAATGAAAAGAATTTCGGATTGCTTGAAGTTAGATCTCTGTAGTTGTTTCTCCACACACTTAAGACCCATCTCATGGTTGATAGACGTATATAACGATACTACATCAAAAGAAACAAGAGTAAGTTTTTTCGGGTCACAAGTTTGTGTCTGTTTTAGTTTACACAGAAAGTCGGTGGTGTCGCGTATATGAGATTGTCCCCTGGTAGATAGTTCCCTCAGTGCCTGATCTAAAAAGATGGCTATATTTGATAAGATAGATCCCCTTCCGGACACTATTGGTCTCCCTGGGGGTTGTTCAAGACTTTTATGTATCTTGGGGAGGGTATATATGATGGGGGTACGAGGGTGCATGACAGTTAGAAATTTGTGCATGTTCTCACTAATGATCCCTGTGTTCACAGCTGTGTCTATCTATCTATCTCCTATCTATCTATCTATCTATCTATCTATCTATCTATCTATCTATCCCCTATCTATCTATCTATCTATCTATCTATCTATCTATCTATCTTCTATCTATCTATCTATCTATCTATCTATCCCCTATCTATCTATCTATCTCCTATCTATCTATCTATCTATCTATCTCCTATCTATCTATCTATCTATCTCCTATCTATCTATCTATCTATCTATCTCCTATCTATCTATCTATCTATCTATCTATCTATCTATCTACTTCTAGAAAATCCAAGCAGCACACAAAATTTAGTGGCAAGTGAATGTGGGTGCAGGCTCCATAGGATCAGGCTCCAGATCCTTCAGGTAGTTGACGGAAAACAAGCAGCACTCCGAGACGTAAAAAGTCAAAAAAGTAAAAAA